>NC_037678.1:12878517-12879530 GCF_003255815.1 Theropithecus gelada
AGACGGGCGGATCACGAGGTCAGGAGATCGAGACCATCCTGGCTAACACGGTGAAACCCCGTCTCTATTAAGAAATACAAAAAACTAGCCGGGCGAGGTGGCGGGCGCCTGTAGTCCCAGCTACTCGGGAGGCTGAGGCCGGAGAATGGCGTCAACCCGGGAGGCGGAGCTTGCAGTGAGCTGAGATCCGGCCACTGCACTCCAGCCCGGCGACAGAGCGAGACTCCGTCTCAAAAAAAAAAAAAAAAAAAAAAATTAGCTGGGCATGGTGGCATGCACCTGTAATCCCAGCTACTTGGGAGGCTGAGGTGGGAGGATCGCTTGAACCCAGGAGGTGGAGGTTGTGGTGAGCTGAGATCACGCCGCTGTACTCCAGCCCTGGCAACAGAGCGAGACTCTGTCTTACAAAAAAAAAAGAAAAAAGAAAGAAAGAAAAAGAAAACACTCTCGAGTTAGGGTTTAATGACATTTCTGTTTTGTTTTCTTCTTTTTCTACCTTTCTTCTGTGTTTTGTTTTTTTTTGAGACAGGCTGGAGTGCAGTGGCGTGTTCTCAGCTCACCACAACCTCCGCCTCCCGGGTTCAGGTGATTCTCCTGCCTCAGCCTCCCGAGTAGCTGGGATTACAGGCATGCACCACCGTGCCCAGCTAATTTTTGCATTTTTAGTAGAGATGGAGTTTCACCATGTTGGCCAGGCTGGTTTTAAACTCCCGACCGGCCGGGCGCGGTGGCTCAAGCCTGTAATCCCAGCACTTTGGGAGGCCGAGGCGGGTGGATCACGAGGTCAGGAGATCGAGACTATCCTGGCTAACATGGTGAAACCCCGTCTCTACTAAAAATACAAAAAACTAGCCGGGCGTGGTGGTGGGCGCCTGTAGTCTCAGCTACTTGGGAGGCTGAGGTGGGAGAATGGCGTGAACCCGGGAGGCGGAGCTTGCAGTGAGCCGAGACCACGCCACTGCACTCCAGCCTGGGAGACACAGCGAGACTCCGTCTCAAAAAAAAAAAAAAAA
>NC_037678.1:12879628-12978064 GCF_003255815.1 Theropithecus gelada
AAAAAAAAAAAAAAAAATAAAAAAAAAAAAAAAAAAAAAAAAAATAAACTCCCGACCTCAGGTGATCCACCTGCTTGGCCTCCCAAACTGCTGGGATTACAGGTGTGAGCCTCTGTGCCCAGGCTCTACCATTCTCCTTAACTTTATATACACAGGAAATAATTATAGTTTTCTACTTGTGTTGATGATGTGAAGTTTTTTTACAATAGGAGGGGAAAAAGATGTTGATTTAAAGACTAACAAAGTAAGTAATAGATTAGATGAGGTTATGGTAACAATCGTATCATATAAGCAGGAGGAAAGTGACTGAAGATTGTGAAACATTCACATGGTTCAACCACTTCATTGCAATGTGGGAAAACCGAGGCTCTGGCCAGGAGGAAGGTCAGCATCTGGGTTCAACTGTGAGTTAGCGGACACCACAGGCCCAGTCCTTCACCCATGCCCCCATCCCAAACCACCTCAACCACGTGGAAAACTGGCTCACCTGGTATCTTGCTCTGTGGGCCTCCTCAGGGTGGAAGCAGTTTTGACGGCGGTTCTGGGTAAGCATGTTGGCCTCAAAGTGTTCACAGGGGGCATCCCCAGGCACCTCCTCCATATTGGGTGAGTCAGGCCAGGGCAGTTCCTATAATCCAATGGCTGAACCTCTAGGTGAGGCCTGGCGAAAATGAGGGAGAGGCAAAGACCAGATGACTGGCTGGCCACTCACCTGAACCTCAGCCCCAGTTGCCCCAGTTTCCAGACAAGGACCAAGGAAATAAGGTTACTCATCCATTCCTTTGGATGTTCCTATTCTCCATCCATTCCTGTTCATTTATTCACTCAACAAACACTCGCTAAGCACCTACTAAGCACCCAAGCACTCTGCCAGCATTTGATGTGCGATTTCTAGTCCTTACTGCAGTGTTGCTGAAAGTGCATGCCAAGGACTCTGCATTACACCCTCCTGGGCTGTTCATAAAAATGCAGATACCAGGCCGGGCACAGTGGCTGATGGCTGTAATCCCAGCACTTTGGGAGGCCGAGGCGGGCCGATCACTTGAGGTCAGGAGTTCGAGACCAGCCTAGCCAATATGGTGAAACCCCGTCTCTACTAAAAATACAAAAATCAGCCGGGTGTGATGGGGCGTGCCTGTAATCCCAGCTACTTGGGAGCCTGAGGCAGGAAGATGGCTTGAACCCGGAAGGCGGAGGTTGCAGTGAGCCAAGATCGCGCCATTGCACTCCGGCCTGGGCGACAGAGTGAGACTCCATCTCAAAACAAAAAACAAAAAAATGCACATTCCAGCTGTGCCCAGTGCGGATGGATCATTTGAGCCCAAGAGTTCAAGACCAGCCTGGGCAACTGGCGAAACCCCGTCTCTACAAAAAATACAAAAATTAGCTGGGCATGGTGGTGCGCGCCTGTAGTCCCAATTACTCAGAAGGCTGAGGCAGGAGAATCGCTTGAACCCAGGAGGTGGAGGTTGCAGTGAGCCGAGATCGTATCACTGCACTCCAGCCTGGGTGACAAGAGCGAGACTCTGTCTTTAAAAAAGAAAAAAAAAAGTGATTTCCCAGGTGATTCTAGTGCACCCCAAAGTTTGAGTGTCCTTGTATTATAGCTACTCTGCATTGTAGATCAAATTAATGCCCATTTTAGATCAGGCAACTAAGGCTCAGAGAGGTTCCTTTGCTCACTCAAGGTCACAGTGGCTGATTCAAATCCAGGGCTGTGTGTGTCCCTGCTCTCTTGGAGGTGGAACTGAGGAGCACTGGATCATACTGCCAACTCACACAGCTCCCTTGGGAAGCACAGCGAGGGAGGCAAAAGGCTGACCAGATATTTTCAGAGTTGAGGATGACGTCTTTGACAAACATGAACAGCCTGAAGTCACACAGCAAGTTTGTGGCAGAGCTTAGCCAAAAAGAAACCCTAATGTGTTGTTTTGTTTTGTTTTGTTTTTTTAAGACAAAGTCTCTCTCTGTCGCCTAGGCTGGAGTGCCGTGGTGTGATCTCAGCTCACTCGGCTCACTGCAACCTCCATCTCCTGGGTTCAAGCAATTCTCCTTCCTCAGCCTCCCAAGTAGTTTCTGGGATCACAGGCATGTGCCATCATGCCTGGCTAATTTTTGTATTTTTAGTAGCGACGGGGTTTTGCCATGTTGGCCAGGCGAACTCCTGACCTCAGGTGATCCACCCCCTTCAGCCTCCCAAAATGCTGGGATTACAGGTGTGAGCCACTGCACCTGGCCCCTAGTTTATTTTTTGAGGAGGTGGTGGGGGCAGGGTCTTGTTCTGTCACCCAGGCTGGAGTGCAGTGGCTCGATCACAGCTCACTGCAGCCTCAAACTCCTGGGCTCAAATGATTCTCCAGCTTCAGTCTCCCCAGTAACTGGGAATACAGGTGCACGCCACCATGCCCAGCTAATTTTTTAACTTTTTCTTTTGTAAAAATGGGCTCTTGGCCAGGTGCGGTGGCTGACGCCTATAATCCCAGCACTTTGGGAGGCTGAGGCAGGCCGATCACTTGAGGCCAGGAATTCAAGACCAGCCTGGCCAACATAGTGAAACCCTGTCTCTACTAAAACTACAAAAATTAGCTGGGCGTGGTGGTGCACGCCTGTAATCCCAGCTACTCGAGAGGCTGGGGCAAGAGAATTGCTTGAACCCAGGAAGTAGAGGTTGCGGTGGAGCTAAGATCGCCCTGCTGCCCTCCAGCCTGGGCAACAGTGTGTCTCAAAAAACAAAAAAAAGGGCTCTTGCTGTGTTACCCAGGCTGGTTTTGAACTCCTGAACTCCTGACCTCAAGTAATCCTCCTCCTTCAGCCCCTCAAAGTGCTGGGATTACAAGTGTGAAGCATCACACCCTTCTGAAACCCTGTTGTCTTAACTTGTACAAGGGTTCTCCTTTCTGGGTGCCTCTTGGGCCGCCGACATTCATGCCCTAGAATGAATCTGGGTCAGGAGAGTCACTTAAAGATGCCCTCCCCACCCACACAGAGCCCCAAGGGGACGGTGGGGGGTGGGAGGAACCCAACATCCCAAAACACAAGCAGCTTTTGGTGCCCCCAGGTCACCTGCCCACATTCATTCATCCTCACCTGGTGTGTTCCAGGGATCAGGCTTTTGTTGCCGATCTTGGTGGAGAGCTGAGGAATTTCACCGCCTCCCCTGGGACAGCCAAGGCCAAGGCTCCTCCATCATCAGACCTGGAGAAGGGAATGGGGTGGGGGCGACAGCAGGGCACGGTGGGGAGAGGGCCACCCACTGGCCCTTCCGTGGCCCCAGGGTCTCTGATCCTCCCCGGGCGGTCGTCCTCCCGGCTCCTGGTGGTGGAAGAGGGGCGCATCGGCCCCGCCCGTCCTGGGCGTTTCTCTCCTGGTCTGGCCACATAAAGGAGCGTCGCCTAGCAGGAGAACGCCGCTGATTTTCCTGGGGGTGGGTAGGTGGCTCTACTCCACGTGCCCCTCTCTGCTCCCGTTTCCTCCCCTACCCACACCCAATAGGCAGAATCCTTCTCTAAAATGCACTTGAGATGTGGCTATAATAATCAAAACCTTAAGCAGTTACACATGCCCCACCCAGAGAACGGACCCGAGACCCTCTCCATCCAGGCATTCAGCCAGTTCCTCCCCGGATCCCTCGACCCCTACCCCTCCCGTAGGCCTCCCCCTACCAGCTCCTCTTTTCTGCGGCCCAGTGCTAACCTTGGCTGGATTTCCACGCACAGGGGCTGCCGGGGTAGGAGTGCCAGGGTCATGGCCTCTTTATTTTAACAATGAATCAGAGCGATGCTCGGGAAGTGGAAGGCAGGCCACGCCCCTGACACGCTCGCATAGGCTCTCTCTGGGTGCCTCATTTACATGAAGACTGTGGGACTCTGTGGGACTGGACAAGCCAGAACAAGAGGCGGGGCGGAGGCGGGCGGGGCACGGATACCTCTGAGAGCGGGACTCGCTGCACGTTTAGCCTGGGCCGCCTGCAGCACTCGCCCACTGGGGGTTCCCAGGGAGCCCTAGAGAGGGCTGGCACTGGCGGATCTGGCTCCTTCTGACCTCTTTCCCGTTGGTTCATTCTGGCGACAGTCCGCTGGGCTGGCTTTAGCACAGACCTTGGACTAGAGTCTTAACCTCTCTGTCATGACAGTTTTCTTACCGCGGGGGCGGAGGTTGCAGTGAGCCGAGATAGCGCTATTGCACTCCAGCCTGGGCGGCAGAGCAAAACTCTGTCTAAAAAAGAAAAAAAAAAAAAAAAAAAAAAAAGCCGGGCGTGGTGGTGTGCGCCTGTAGTCTCAGCTACTAGAAGGCTGAGGCAGGAGCATCGCTTGAACCCGGGAGGCGGAGGTTGCAGTGAGCCGAGATCACACCACTGCACTCCAGCCTGGGCAACAGAGTGAGACTCTGTCTTTAAAAAAAAAAAAAAAAGTTGTTTCCCATCTTTTTTCCTTTTGGTTGATATTTGGCAACTGCGGTGACTGGGAGGGGAGGAAGAGGGTGAAATTCACTGGACAGGGAGGAAGGTTGCAGCAGGAGTCCAGGAGAGATGGATGCAGTGATGAGATGGGGAAGGTAGACTAGATTCAGACACTTGTAGGCAGGTGAGCTTGGCACTAGGGTCATGGAAATCTTATTTTATTTCGAGAGTTGTTGGGGATCACCTGGGGATTGGATTCAGACAGAATTGGCTGAGAACCTACATTGACAAAGGCTTGTGCCCAGAGCAGAAACAGAAATGACTAAGATACAACTTCTCACTCAGAAAGCTCGTGATCTGGTTCGAGGGACAAACCAGGATCCACTGTGTTCAGTGTTTACAAGAAGGAAACACCTACTATCATGGGAGGCCAGGTGGAGAAAGGAGGAAGCAGAGAAGGCTTCTCCTAGGAGGTGGCTCAAAGGTGAGGAGAGCGAGAAAGGCTGAGAACAGCCTGCAAACCTCTGAAGGTGTGTGGCGGAGGCCGATGCTCAGAACAAGGCAGGCATTTCAAGCAGTGCTCACAAGGGAGCAGGCAGTGAGCTCTCCGAGCTCAGGAGGAACCGAAGCTCCTCACCAGAGCCACCTGCAAGCCAAAGGAAGGTCAATGGCTCAAACCTGGGGATGTCAAGGTCGTCAACGCCACTGGGACCTTGGAAAGGATGGAAGCTGAGGCTTATATGATCCTGGAACACCTGCCCCCACAGTTCCTCACCTCACCTCACCCCCCTGGGGAGAGCTCAGGCCACCCCGAAACAGATCCTACCAAAAGAAGTTTTCTTTTAGCAGGCTGAGCCCAGCTTCGGGTAACTACGGCCACAGCTCATCGTTTGCCAGCACACGCCCTGACGTCAGTGTGAAAACCGAGGATGGATAAATGTCTGCTGTGACTTAAGCCCCACACAGATGGATCCCCTCATGACAGCCCTTTATATATTTGGCTTCTGTGAAATAATCTGCTGATTGTACCCCAACACCCATTCTCTCCTTTTATTTTTGAGATGGAGTCTTGCTCTTGTCACCCAGGCTGGAGTGCAGTGGCGTGATCTTGGCCCACTGCAACCTCCGCCCCTCGGGTTCAAGCGATTCTCTTGTCTCAGCCTCCCAAGTAGCTGGGATTACAGGCACCCGCCACCACACCTGGGTAATTTTTATATATATATATATATTTTTTTTTAATTTTTTATTTTTTATTTTTTTTGAGACACAGTCCCGCTCTGTCGCCAGGCTAGAGTGCAGTGGCATGATCTCGGCTCACTGCAACCTCCACCTCCTGGGTTTAAGCAATTCTCTTGCCTCAGCCTCCCGAATAGCTGAGATTACAGGCGCGTGCCACCATGCCCGGCTAATTTTTGTGTTTTTAGTGGAGACAGGGTTTCACCATGTTGGCCAGGATGGCCTCGATCTCTTGACCTTGTGATCCGCCCGCCTCGGCCTCCCAAAGTGCTGGGATTACAGGTATAAACCACCACGCCCTGCCCCATTCTCCCCTTTCTAACACAATCCCCAATTATCATCTGGGCACTTGGTTTCCCAGAATAGAAGAGTTCCTGGCTGGAAGGGGTGGCTGATGCCTGTAATCCCAGCACTTTGAGAGGCCACAGCAGGTGGATTACCTGAGGTCAAGAGTTCGAGACCAGCCTGGCCAACATGGCAAATACCCGTCTCTACTAAAAACACAAAAATTAGTCAGGCGTGGTGGCGGGTGCCTATAGTCCCAGCTACTTGGGAGGCTGAGGCAGGAGAGTTGCTTGAATCCAGGAAGCAGAGGTTGCAGTGAGCCAAGATCGCATCATTGCACTCCAGCCTAGACGATGAGCAAAACTCCATCTCGAAAAATAAATAAATAGAAGAGTTCCCAGCCTGTCTTGCAGCTAGGAGGTCCCTTGCCTCTGCCTCATGCCTTTGCCTCCTGCCTGGTCAACAGGACACGCCAAGTGCCAATTTTTTTTTTTTTTTGAGATAGAGTTTCACTCTTGTTGCCAAGGCTAGGGTGCAATGGCACGATTCTCGGCTCACTGCAACCTCCACCTCCCAGGTTCAAGCAATTCTCCTGCCTCAGCCTCCCGAGTAGCTGGAATCACAGGTATGCACCACCACGCCCAGCTAATGTGGTTTTTTTAGTAGAGACAGGGGTTTCTCCATGTTGGTCAGGCTGGTCTCGAACCCCCAACCTCAGGTGATCCACCTGCCTCAGCCTCCCAAAGTGCTGGGATTACAGGCGTGAACCACCGCACCTGGCCCTAAATGTTTTCGACAGGAGGGGCATGTTCTTCTTCATCCCCTTTTCTTCCTGCTGGCTGAAATGCAGACATGTTGGCCGCAGCTCAAGCAGCCACCTTGTGCTGTGAGGCAAGGGCCATATGTTGAAAATGGCACACAGCATAGAGTTAGAAGCCCAGCATCCCAACCTCCAACCTTCCCAGCTCCAGGCTGGGAACCTCCCATCTTTGTTAACCTGGGAACTCTTACACAAGCCAGTTGTTTTTCAATTTTGTTTTAGAGCATATGCAGCTAAACCTAACTCTTCTTCGTAAATCTCCCAGAGGCCCAACTCTGGAGAGCAATAGGAGGCAGGAGCCCAGATGCCTCCACAGCACGGTGAGGGGCTCCTGGAGAAAAGACAAGTTCTCCAGAGGGCTCTGAATCCACCACCCCGATCCTAGAATTGGTCAAATCACTGTGACTCAAGTTCCCTGGTCTGCTGGAAGAACTGAAGACACACACGGAAAGGAGTGGCTAAGAATTTAATACTGGTAAACACTATAAATTGTAAATGTAAGTTGTAAATGACCTTGTCACTGGAGAGGGGAGAAGGAACTGGAGTCAGACGTCCCAGCAGCAGCAGCAGCAGCGGTGACATGCAGTAGACACAGCCAGAGAGCAACAGGCGCTTCGGGAAGTGGTTCATGCACGTGGTCTTATTTTAGTCGCAGGGCAGCCCTAAGAGGTAGGTACCTTATGTCATCTTACACATGAGAGGTCAGCACCGCAAGAAGCTCATGCAGCGACCAAGCAGCAGAGCAGAGCCTGGATTCAAACCTGAGCCCTGCTGTGTGCAACAACCCCTGAGACTCAGCTGTTCCTGCTCACAGCAGGCTGAGCACCAGAGCCACCTGGAGGGCCCATAATAGGCACCACTCTGCCCAGGCATGAGGCAGCCAAGTAGCACATGCCACCCAGGGAGGACAACGAAAAGGTGGCAGGGAGAGCTGGTGGGCGGAGCCAGAAGGCCAGGCCAAGGTGCTCAGCACAATCCCTGAGGTGCCTTTGCCATAGCCGGTGCAGCCCTCAGACTCCCAGCAGCCTTCATGAGTGGGTTTTGATGGTGACACGGGAGAGGGCCTGCCTACTCCCAGGTACAGCATAACTGAGCCACAGTCACTTAGCCTGCCCCACTGCAAGCCCTGGCTGCTGGCTGTGGAGAGAGGATGGCCCTGCAGACCCTGCCTCACTGCTCCCCCCGCTCCAGGAGCTCCCGCATCACAGTGGGTAGAGCCCGCAGTCCTGTCGCAGGTGCCCCTCACCACACTGTCCTGTCATCCTGACTCCACAGTCCATGGTCGTCAGCGAGCCCTGGGAACACAGCTCACTCCCCTTTGTGGTCCTAGTGTTTAGGACCCAACATAGCTCCTCTAACCAAGGCACAACCTGAAATTCTTTCACTCCTGCCCAGGACTGAGAAGCCGGGACAAACAAGGGACAAGGTTTCCATCAGCTCACCCATCTGGAAGGAGTGTGAAGACATGGCCCCTTGTTGAGTTCTAGCTGGCACCCACAGGGTCTTCTCTAGAGGGGCCACTTTTGCGCAAGTCAAGATGTAACTGCTTTTTCATTTTTTTTGAGACAGGGTCACACTCTGTCGCCCAGGCTGGAGTGCAATGGCATGATCTCAGCTCACTGCAGCCCCCACCTCCAGGGTTCAAGCGATTCTCCAACCTCAGCCTCCCGAGTAGCTGGGATTACACACGTGTGCCACCACACCCGGCTAACTTTTGTATTTTTAGTAGAGACAGGGTTTCACCATGTTGGCCAGGCTGGTCTCGATCTCCTGACCTTAAGTGATTTGCCCGCCTTGGCCTCGCAAAGTGCTGAGATTACAGGCGTGAGCCACTGAGCCGCGCTGCAATTGCTTTAAAAAGAATTAATCCTTCCATGTTAGCCCCCGCCTGGGAGATACTGGAAGTCTGGGGACGCTGCCCCAGTGTGGTGATGGGGAATGACCTGGGACTCGACTGCTTCTACCACTTCAGTGTCAGCTGAGGAGACTCCTGGGGCCCAGGACAAGGCACAGGCACAGAGGCTCCTCGGTGAAGGGCATGGGGGGCACTGCTCCCCCACTGGCCTCAGAAGCCTGCTTTTCAGAGCAGCAGGTGGGCTCTGGATTCTAGCAATGGACACACAGATCCTTAACCCTGGTTAGTATCTTAACACAGGGAGAGCTATACAAAAAACTAGCCAGGCGTGGTGGTGGGCACCTGTAGTCCCACCTACTTAGGAGGCTGAGGGAGGAGAATGGTGGAACCCGGTAGGTGGATCTTGCAGTGAGCTGAGATCAAGCCACTGTACTCCAGCCTGGGCCACAGAGCGACACTCCGTTTCAATCAATCAATCAATCAATCAATAAAACACAGGGAGGCCGGGCGCGGTGGCTCAAGCCTGTAATCCCAGCACTTTGGGAGGCCGAGGCGGGTGGATCACGAGGTCAGGAGATCGAGACCATCCTGGCTAACATGGTGAAACCCTGTCTCTACTAAAAATACAAAAAAAAACTAGCCGGGCGTGGTGGCGGGCGCCTGTAGTCCCAGCTACTCGGAGGCTGAGGCGGGAGAATGGCGTGAACCCGGGAGGTGGAGCTTGCAGTGAGCCGAGATCGCGCCACTGCACTCCAGCCTGGGCGACAGAGCGGGACTCCGTCTCAAAAAAAAAAAATAAATAAAAAAAATAAAAAAAATAAATAAAACACAGGGAGAACTGGACTTTATTGTAGCCACAGGGCAAACTGCTGGAGACAAACCCATGGGCCCCGACCATTTCCACCACCCCAGAAACCTGCTGTGTGCGTGGTATCACGGACAAACAAATCACAAGCACACAAATCTCTGATGAGTTCCAGAAATCTGATGAGTGCCAGGTGGGGTGCACATTTGGGAAGATGCCCCAGCGTGGCTCTGAAGGCTCTTCCTGGGGGAGGCCTGCTCTCCGCTGCCTGCTCCTTCTGGAATTCAAACCCCAGGCAAAGGCAGCTGGCCCCCGGCCAGATAGGTCCTGGCTTCCCAACCTTGAGCTGTGCAGTCATTACCTAGGTGCAGGCTGGGCTACAGGGACAGCCAAGCTGAGAAAGGACAGGTCCTCGCAGCCTAGGCTGGGGCACCGCTTGGTTCTTGGTCTCACTCCCCGCTGTGCCGCGCTTTGCCTGTCAGACGGCGGCGCTGGGCCTTGCTGGTACGAGTGGCCCTTGGGGGCTTCTTGGAGTCCTGGGTCCGTTGGGGATGTTTCCTCTTGACCTTTTTGCGGCTGTGTGCATGCAATGAGGCTGTGAGAGAGGAGATCCTGGGGGAGGGCAGAAAGCCTCAGTTTAAGACTGCGTTGTGGAATGACTCACCACCTGGCTCATGGAGGGGATGTCAGGACAGGTTGCAAATGCCAGGACCACCAAGTTCATGCCACAGTTGGTCTGCTCTACCTCCAGAGTGCTTGCCAGCAACTCAACTCAGAGAGACAGGCCCTTCACCCAGGCACGAAAGGCATCGGAGGTCAGACACTCTCAGGGGTGGGTGGGACAGGATGGGGCAATGAGGAGAGGCTGAGGATCACTGGACAGGCAAAGCAAAGGGCTGCTCCGGGCCCTACACCTGCTCCACACCACCCCTAAGAGCCAGGTCACTACTGCCAGCCAGGAGGGGTGGGACCGGGAAGGCAGCAGGCCAAGACTCACCGCTGAGAGAGCAGGGGGTCTCTGGACTTCCTGGGCAAGGCTTTGGTTGGCTTCTCCATGGATGACGCCGCCTCCTCAGACCCGTCTCCAGACCCTCCCTAAAGAAGCACAAGACAGGTAGCAGTAGCTCGGGGGGCCTGGGCTGGACACCCCGAGCCACCATGGCTCTGGCAAGTACATCATAGGCCTGGAAGGGGACTAAAGAAGGCCTTGGATGGAAGAACAGTCTATCTGTCCTAAAGCAAGGATTACACAGGGGAAGGCCTGTTTCCAAACCCTCTCCTGCCCCTAGAAGCTTCCAGTACGTACTTAAACATTCAGGAATGAAAATCCTAGCAAAATGGGGACAAGACTTGTCTTTGTATCAGACCTTGCAGAAGAATGAGCATAAAATGAAAGACTGGTGTGAGATCAGTATGGTTTGGTTTGGTTTTGTTTTTTTTTTTTTTTTTTTTTTTTTTTTTTTTTTTTTTTTGTGAGACGGAGTCTCGCTCTGTCGCCCAGGCTGGAGTGCAGTGGCCGGATCTCAGCTCACTGCAAGCTCCGCCTCCCGGGTTCCCGCCATTCTCCTGCCTCAGCCTCCCGAGTAGCTGGGACTACAGGCGCCCACAACCGCGCCCGGCTAATTTTTTTGTATTTTTAGTAGAGACGAGGTTTCACCGTGGTCTCGATCTCCTGACCTTGTGATCCGCCCGCCTCGGCCTCCCAAAGTGCTGGGATTACAGGCGTGAGCCACCGCGCCCGGCCTGGTTTTGTTTTTTGAGATGGAGTCTCGCTCTGTCACCCAGGCTGGAGTGCAGTGGTGCGATCTTGGCTCACTGCAACCTCCACCTCCTAAGTTCAAGCGATTCTCCTGCCTCAGCCTCCCAAATAGCTGGGATTACAGGCGCACGCCACCACGCCTGGCTAATTTTTTTTTTGAGATGGAGTTTCGCTCTTTTTGCCCAGGCTGGAGTGTAATGGCGCAATCTTGGCTCACCACAACCTCCGCCTCCTGGGTTCAAGCTATTCTCCTGCCTCAGCCTCCCGAGTAGCTAGCATTACAGGCATGTGCCACCACATCCAGCTAATTTTGTATTTTTAGTAGAAACGGGGTTTCTCCATGTTGGTCAGGCTGGTCTCGAACTCCTGACCTCAGGTGATCCGCCTGCATCGGCCTCTCAAAGTGCTGAGATTACAGGCATGAGCCACTGCACCTGGCCCCCTGGCTAATTTGTATACTTTTAGTAGAGATGGGATTTCACTATGTTGGCCAGGCTGGTCTCAAACTCCTGACCTCAGGTGATACACCTGCCTTGGCCTCCCAAAATGCTGGGATTACAGGCGTGAGCCACCGTGCCCAGCCCCAAGATCAGTATGGATGTGATGGGGAGTGTCTCCAGGACTTAAGGACACGATAACCCATTCAAGGAAATATGTTTTATATCATAACTGTGTGCATATATGTCCATAAATTCTTAGGCAAACTCAGATACAACTGCAATGGAAACAGCTGTCTCATGAAATAATATTTAACATGATACTTTCAGATATTTTCTTTTTTTTTTTTTTTTTTTGAGACGGAGTCTCGCTCTGTCGCCCAGGCTGGAGTGCAGTGGCCGGATCTCAGCTCACTGCAAGCTCCGCCTCCCGGGTTCCCGCCATTCTCCTGCCTCAGCCTCCCGAGTAGCTGGGACTACAGGCGCCCACAACCGCACCCGGCTAATTTTTTGTATTTTTAGTAGAGACGAGGTTTCACCGTGGTCTCGATCTCCTGACCTTGTGATCCGCCCGCCTCGGCCTCCCAAAGTGCTGGGATTACAGGCGTGAGCCACCGCGCCCGGCTCAGATATTTTCAATTACATTATTTTTTTTTTATGCTGGTTGCAACCTACTCATGATTCACCACCCACAGGTTGAAAACCCACTTAGTGCACACAGACGCGCCAGGGCTGCAAATCGCACAAAGGGAACGATCACAACAAACAGCTACCTTTTGTGAAGCTTACAACAGGGCTGGGCGCTGCACCAAGTGACTCACACAGATTAACAACTTTTATCCTCACACCAATCCCACAAGGCAGGTGCCACCATCAGCAACCCCCAGTTCACTGATGGAGAAAGGGAAGCAGGCAAGGTGAAGGAGCCTGCCCAAGTTCCTGAGCTGCTCAGCAGTGGGGCTGGCCTCTGCAGCGCCCCAGAAGCAGGGAATGAAGGGTCCAAAGGGAAGGAGCCCCTGCAGTGGGGTACCCACAACATGGGCCAGCACTGAGCAACCCTGAGAAGCCAGTCTGCCCCCACACTGCTTCTTCCCAGGGCTGAGACTGGGACCTACCTCAGGTGGGGTCAGCCCGAGCAGCCGGGCCCCTGAGAGGTCCAGGTCACTGATGGTGGTCACGGTGACTGTGTGGTTGGGGTGGTCATACTGCACCGACTCCGTCTTTGCTGTCACCAACCGGTCCAGCTCATCTGCCTCCTCTGTGGGGGTGGACACAGACCTGGCGTCAGCCAGGGCAACGAGAGACCAGGCTCCAGCCTCCCTCCCTCCCGGGAGTGCAATGCCTCCTCTACTCTGTGGATGTGGAGCGCATCCACAAGGTCACTGGCTGTAGAGCCTGGTCTGCGGATGCATGTTGTGAATGATCCTGTTTCCTTCATGCTCTAGCTGGTTCCCATGTCAGACAAACCCTCTATGACAGCTACAGCTGTCCCTCCCCTCCGCCCCTAGTCCTTTCCATCCTCAAAAACTGGGTTCTCTGCTCATGCTTGGTTAACCATGGGGTTTGGGCCTCCTTCTCCTGGTCTCTGTTCCATTTGCACTTAGAGGTGCTTAGGACAACCCCTGGCCCCAGGGTACCCCCCAAGATTCCTAGGGCCAAGGAGGTCAGCTTCTATCCCTTCCACCCACCAGGCCCGTCAGCTGTTCTCCAGGTCAGGCCAAGCAAGCCACTTACCCAGCGCCTCTTCTCTCTCTGCCAGCATCTTCAAGTATTCCTGGTGGCGCTGAAACCACATGGGCAGGGAACACAGTGAGTATGGCCTCTTAGTCCAACCTCAGGCCAGGGTATTATTAATCACCCCCAAGGTGAGTGAGACCATGATCCTTACTGCAAGATCAGAAGGAGACTCCATCTTCCATCGCTCCCAGACCCAGGCCCACGGAGTCTCCACCTGTATAAGCTGTTCCCCAGTCCTGCCCACGCACACGCCGCCCCATGCCTGCAGCTGCCTCTATTAGGGAAATCCAGGGCTACAAGTGCCCTAAGAATCAAAGACCCCCTCCCACCTTCCCCCTGCACACCTCCTCCCGAAGCTTCCTCTGCTCCTCTTTTAGCCGCTGCTTAATCTCCTCAATGGCTGCCTTCTTCCGCTCAACCTTCCGCTTGTGGAAGCCTGTCAGGTACTCCCTACAGGAAGGAAGCCGGAAGAGACAAGGAGAGAAGGGCTCACTCTAGGAGAAAAACGGCTAATGCCGCGCTCGCTACATGCTAGGCACCATTCCAAAAATGTACAAGTATTAGCTCATTTAACCTTCGCAACAATGGCCAGGCATGGTGGCTCACGCCTGTAATCCCAGCACTTTGGAAGGTCGAGGTGGGCGGATCACTTGAGGCCAGGAGTTCAAGACCATCCTGGCAAACATGGTGAAACCCCATGTCTACTAAAAACACAAAAATTAGCTGGGTGTGGTGACACATGCCTGTAGTCCCAGCTACTCGGGAGGCTGAGTGGGGAGAATTGCTTGAGCCTGGGAGGCAGAGGTTGCAGTGAGTCGAGATCGCACCACTACACTCCAGCCTAGATGACACAGCTAGACTTTGTCTCAAAAACAAACGGCCGGGTGCAGTGGCTCAAGCCTGTAATCCCAGCACTTTGGGAGGCCGAGACGGGTGGATCACGAGGTCAGGAGATCGAGACCATCCTGGCTAACACGGTGAAACCCCGTCTCTACTAAAAAAAATATAAAAAACTAGCCGGGCGAGGTGGCGGGCGTCTGTAGTCCCAGCTACTCAGGAGGCTGAGGCAGGAGAATGGCGTGAACCTGGGAGGCGGAGCTTGCAATGAGCTGAGATCTGGCCACTGCACTCCAGGCTGGGCGACAGAGCGAGACTCCGTCTCAAAAAAAAAAAACAAAAACAAAAACAAACAAACAAAAAACCCTCACAACAACCTGTGCAGTGGGTAGCAATCTCCATTTTACAGATGGGGACGCTGAGGCACAGAGTCTAGGTTACTTGCCCAAGTTTAAAGAAAGGACACATTTAGGAAAATAAAGGAGATACTGCCCCTTTCCACTCAATACTCTCAGGTTCAGGGAACAGGGCCAGGTGCGGGGGCACACACAGTACATGGGGTAACCCCTTCCCCACCGGCAAACCCCATTACTCTCTCAACAGGGCTTTCAGGCCACTCTCATCCAGACCTTTAGAAACCCTGCACTGGACCAACACCATGTCTCCAAGACACCTGACCCTGAACTCGCCTGTAGGGCCTGTTGATGCACGCTAGGAGTTTCCTGACGATGCCCAGCATTTCCCACCCTCTCTCCCTCGGTCTGATCTCAGCCCCTTCTCATCTCCGCAGTGCCAGCTGCTCTCTTCCCATTTTGTCCCACGGTCCAGCACTGGGCTTTTCGCTGACCCGCTACCATGTGCCACTTATTTGTCTGGCCGGACGCTGAGGCTCAAGGGTTCACTTTCCTGATACGGGACCTAGCACACCAAAGGAGCCCAATAAATGTCTGGAGAGCGAATGAATGAACTTAGGCCACTCTCATTTCAGTGACTCATCATTCGCCAGCCACGGCTGGGCGCCTACTGTGTGCCGGGCCGATGGACTGGGCTGGGCTAGGGTGGTCGAAGCCACTCCTCTGAGACCCGAGCTGCCGGCTGTCTGGCGGCGCAGAAACACTAGGCGAGGTGGGGAGACCGAGAAGGGAGAAGCGGGAACGGGAGCTGGGAGGCCGAGAGTTCTCTAGCCACGCCAGGGGGCGGGGCCGGAAGAGCCCTCCGCGGGAGCATGCTCGGCCCCAGACCTGGCCTTGGCCGCGAAAAACAGCTCGAGGGGAGTCCGGTCCGGCTTTGCCACTCACCGCCTCTTCTCCTCGTCGAAGCTGAGAACGAGCCTGGGCCGCCGGTCGTCACCATCGCTCCTCTTCTTCTTGCGGCCCATACCGGTGAGGCGCACGACTTCCTCTCCCTGGAGACACTTCCGGGTGTAGCGTACTCATCCTCCCGGGTGTAGCGTACTCTTCCTCTCAGGCGCACACCTCAGCGTCGCTCCGCAGTTCCGTCCGCCAGGCCCCGCCTTTTAAAGGGACTTCCCAGCTCGTTTTCTTCCCTCTTCTCACGCATGAAGCGCTGTTCTCTGACCTCTCCATGACTCCCAGCTCCAGCCCCTCCCCAGAGTCGCTTCAGTGAGAGCGAGGTCCCCTGGACCCGATTGCCTAGGACTGTGCCTGGCACACACTCAATATGGAGTTACTCGTGAATGGCCAAAAATTTCTGTACTGTCAGGCCTCTGAGCCCAAGCCAAGCCATCGCATCCCCCGTGACTTGCACATATACGCCCAGACGGCCTGAAGTAACTGAAGAATCACAAAAGAAGTGCAAATGCCCTGCCTCGCCTTATCTGATGACATTCCACCACAAAAGAAGTGAAAACGGCTGGCTCTAGCCTTAAGCGATGATATTATCTTGTGAAGTTCCTTTTCCCGGCTCATCCTGGCTCAAAAAGCTCCCCCACTGAGCACCTTGTGACCCCCACTCCTGCCCGCCAGAGAAGAACCCCCTTTTGACTGTAATTTTCCTTTACCTACCCAAATCCTATAAAACGGCCCCACCCTTATCTCCCTTTGCTGACTGTCTTTTCGGACTCAGCCCGCCTGCACCCAGGTGAAATAAGCAGCCATGTTGCTCACACAAAGCCTGTTTGGTGGTCTCTTCACACTGACGCGCATGACACTAACCCTACTTTGGATTTTTTTTTCTTTAATTTATTATTATTACTTTTGAGGTGAAGTCTTGCTCTGTCATCCAGGCTGGAGTGCAGTGGCGCGATGTTGGTTCATTGCAACCCCTGCCTCCCAGGTTCAAGCAATTCTCCGCCTCAGCCTCCTGAGTAACTGGGATTACAGGCGTGCGCCACCATACCCTGCTAATTTTTCCATTTTTAGTAAAGATAAGTTTTCACCATGTTGACCAGGCTGCTTGAACTCCTGACCGCAAGTAATCCTCCCATCTCGGTCTCCCAAAGTGCGTACTCATCCTCCCGGGTGTAACGTGTGAGCCACGGTGCCGGCCCCTACTTTAGATTCTGATGTCAACCCGTTGGTAGTCTCCAAGAGGGAGCCAAACTGCCTGGATTTGTATAATGGCACCCCACCTACAGCTGTGTGGTCCAAGACCAATGGCCTTCACAGTGCCTCACCGTATTTGTAAAATGACGGATAGTAGCTTCATAGGGTTGTTGTAGACAGTGGTTCTCAAGCTTTGGCATACATCAGAATCCCCTAGAGGGCTTGCTAAAACCTGGATCGCTGGGCCTCACTCAGGAGTTTCTGATCCAGTAGAAGTTTCTGAGTGGATTTCCAGTTCTAGCAAGTTCTCAGGTGATGCTAATGCTGCTAGTCCGTGGACCAAACTTTGACAGCTGTGATTATGAGGAAGTGAGTTATGTCAAGTTTGTATAACGTAAGGCATGCATACACGTGTTTTCTGCACAAGCCATCTTCCCTCTTTGTGCCTCACTTTGCCCAAAGGTGGAATGAGTGTGTAATAACATCCTCAACTGAGAATGGAGGGCATGGGTGTGAAAGATTGTAGTGAAACAACACCTGAAGGGGATTTTTAATCACTTGGATTGTGTGCCAGAATCCTTCATACACTTTTTTCACTTTTTTTTTTTTTGAGACAGAATTTGGCTCTTGTCACCCAGGCTGGAGTGCAGTGTCGTGACTTCGGCTCACTGCAATCTCCGCCCCCCAGGTTCAAGCGACTCTCCTGCCTCAGCCTTCTGAGTAGCTAGGATTACTGGCACCTGCCATCACGGCCAGCTAATCTTTGTATCCTGACTGAGTTTTGGAAGGAGACAGGCAATAAGTACAGCACTCCAGAATGCTGGATTCATTCCGTACAGCTCCTCTGCTTGGGGGAAATCTATGTGGGATCCTGTGAGGAAGTTACCCTTAAACTGCAGGCCTGGCCTTTCAGTTCCTGTGGCCCAGAGCACCGCAGGGGGCTCCCTTAGGGTGCTGGACTGCACCTCTGACCAGCTGCTTCTGCCCCTTAGTGGCAGTGCCTTAAGGCTACCCTTGCACCCTCCTGGGTAGAGGCATAACCCTGGCTGAAGGTGCCCAGAGAGTCACCTTCTGCAGCTAGTCTGTCTCCTCCCGGTCCCAGGCTTCAACCTGCTTGGTTTACCAGGGCTCCACTCCCACCCACAGTGGTTGGAGATGAAAAGTGAAGGCTCAGGCTGGGCGTGGTGGCTCACACCTGTAATCCCGGCACTTTGGGAGGCTGAGGCAGGCAGATCACGAGGTGAAGAGATGGAGACCATCCTGGCCAACATGGTAAAACCCCATGTCTACCAAAAATACAAAAATTAGCTGGGCGTGGTGGCAAGCGCCTGTAGTCCCAGCTACTTGGGAGGCTGAGGCAGGAGAATCACTTGAACCCAGGAGGTGGAGGTTGCAGTGAGCTGAGATTGTGCCACTGCACTCCAGCCTAGTGACAGACAGTAGGGCAACAAAGTAAAACCCTGTCTCTACAAAAAATTAAAAATTAGCCAGGCCTAGTGACATACTCCTATAGTCCAGTGACTTGGGAGGCTAAGGTAGGAGGATCACTCAAGCCCAGAAGTTTGAGGCTGCATTGAGCTGTGATCATGCCATTGCATTCCAGCCTGGACGACGCAGTGAGACCCCATCTCTGGGGAAAAAAAAAAAAAAAAACAGGCCAGGTGTAGTGGCTCCTGCCTGTAATCCTAGCATTTTGGGAGGCCAAGGCAGGCGGATCAGTTGAGGTTCGGAGTTCGAGACCAGCCTGACCAACATGATGAAACCCCATCTCTACTAAAAATATGACAATTAGCCGTACGTGGTGGTGCATGCCTATAATCCCAGCTACTTGAGAGGCTGAGGCAGGAGAATCACTTGAACCCAGGAGACAGGGGTTGCAGTGAGCCGAGATCCTGTCACTTCACAACAGCCTGGTCAAAAGAGCAAAACTCCGTCTCAAAATAAAAAACAAAAACAAGAAGTGATGATAAACTTAATGAGGAAAAAGAGTAACAAGAGCAGCTGACATTTATTTAGCTCTTTACTCTCTTTAGATTGTTTATTTTATTATTTATTTACTTATAGAGATGAGGGTCTCACTATGTTGCCCAAGCTGGTCTCAAACTCCTGGGATCAAGCAATCCTCCCTATTCAGCTTCATGAGTAGCTACAACTACAGGTGCCCACCACTGTGCCTGGCTTATGATGATCTCTTTTGAGGTACAATCCACATTTTACTGAGGAGGAAACTGAGGCTCAGAGAGGTGCAGTCACTTGTCGAAGGTCACACAGGCAAGAACAGGTTCTGAGGGTGGGGAGCAGGTGGCCTAAGGACAGAGGTTGACTTAACTTATCTGGACCCAGTTTCCTAGGCCCTCGGGACACACAGAACTTTATTTTTTTTATTTTTTATTTTTTTGAGACGGAGTCTCGCTGTGTCTCCCAGGCTGGAGTGCAGTGCTGTGATCTCGGCTCACTGCAAGCTCCGCCTCCCGGGTTCACGCCATTCTCCCGCCTCAGCCTCTCAAGTAGCTGAGACTACAGGCGCCCGCCACCACGCCCGGCTAGTTTTTTGTATTTTTTAGTAGAGACGGGGTTTCACCATGTTAGCCAGGATAGTCTCGATCTCCTGACCTCGTGATCCACCCGTCTCGGCCTCCCAAAGTGCTGGGATTACAGGTTTGAGCCATCGCGCCCGGCCCACACAGAACTTTAAAAGGGGTGAAGACAGCCAACACTCACCAAACTCGTATTGCATGCCAGGCACCATGCATTTCTATACATCACCTCAGCTAATCTTTTTTCTTTTTTTTTTTTAGAGAGTCTCGCTCTGTCACCCAGGCTGGAATGCAGTGGCGTGATCTCGGTTCACTGCAACCTCCTCTTCCCAGGATCAAGTGATTTTCCTGCCTCAGCCTCCCCAGTAGCTGGGACTACAGGCATGCACCACCATGCCCGGCTAATTTTTGTATTTTTAGTAAACACGGGGTTTCACTTGTTGGCCAGGCTGGTCTCGAACGCCCGACCTCAAATGAACCTCCTGCCTTGGCCTCCTAAAGTGCTGGGATTACAGGTGTCGGCCACCGCACCCAGTCAACACTAGTGCAGTCTTCTTCTTTTTTTTTTTTTTGAGACGGAGTCTCGCTCTGTCACCCAGGCTGGAGTGCAATGGCACAATATCAGCTCACCGCAACCTCTGCCTCCTGGGCTCAAGCAATTCTCCTGCCTCAGCCTCCCAAGTAGCTAGGATTTACAGGCATGTACCACCATGCCCGGCTAATTTTTTGTATTTTTAGTGGAGACGGGGTTTCTCCATGTTGGTCAGGCTGGTCTCGAACTCCTGACCTCAGGTGATTCACACACCTCAGCCTCCCAAAGTGCTGTGATTACAGACGTGAGCCACGGTGCCTGGCCTAATTTTTGTATTTTTAGTAGAGACGGGGTTTTGTCATGTTGCCCAGGCTGGTCTCAAACTCCTGATCTCAGGTCATCCACCCACCTCGGCCTCCCAAAGTGTTGGGATTACAGGCGTGAGCCACCACACCTGTTTTTTTTTCTTTTTCTTTTTTCTTTTTTTGAGACGGAGTCTTGCTCTGTGGCCTGAGAGCAGTGGCACGATCTCGGCTCACTGCAACCTCCACCTCCCGGGTTCAAGTGATTCTCCTGCCTCAGCCTCCTGAATAGCTGGGACTACAGGCGCCCCCCACCACGCCCAGCTAATTTTTGTATTTTTTAGTAGAGATGGGGTTTTGCCATATTAGCCAGGCTGGTCTCGAACTCCTGACCTTGTGATCCACCCACCTCGGCCTCCCAAAGTGCTGGTGTGAGCCAGCATGCCTGGCCAACTAGTGCAGTCTTAACAAAGTTTGCCAGATGAGGAAACTGAGGTTCAGAGACGTTGAATAACTGGTTCAAGGGCACACAGCCACAGAGCTGGGGTTTAAACACAGGTCTGTCTGACGCCAAGCTGGGTTTCCTTCCTCCACACCCAGTGGCCTCTCTTACCTGTCCCAGGACTTTCCTCTGCCCAGTTGTGGCCCCAGTCCTAGTGTCTTGTGAGTGTCAGCCAGTGTAGGGGAGAATCAGTGTGGCTGAACTGAGGACCAGGCAGGGCAGCCTAGGGGACGTGTTCTCTAATGTCCAGCAGAGGGCACTCCATCTGCAGCCAGTCTTCCGAAGCTGTTTCTGGGTGGCCACCTGGGAGCCCCAGGAGAGCCTGGAGATTGGGTGTGGCTCATGGGAGTTCTCAGCCTGTGTGTTCCATCCTCTTTGACCTCTCATAGAGAGGTGCGTGTCCCCAGCTCCCACCTAGGTCCCAGGGTACCCACTGAGATGGGAGTCATCCACCCGAGATGGGTCTCATTTTATGGATGAGGAAACTGAGGCTGGGTGTATAAGAGACCTAGTCACAGCTGGTGCCAGTTGCCCTAGAAAGGGAGATTTGCCAAGCTCCCCACCCCCCAACCCACACACCAGGAGACTGTGCCTTGGGGCTATGGGAGAGCTCAGTGATGATTCTAACCTTCTGTACCTTGGCTCAGTTCCTGCAGCTGTTTCCCAGGGAGGTAGGGGCCCTGGGAAGATCTGACTGCAGCAGCAGGCAGGAAGGAAAAGGTGCAGGGAAGTGTTCAGTGTGCAGGGCACCCCAGCCGTCCACTCAGGCCCCATCAGTTGTGATGGGTGGGTGGATGGGGTTGGGTTAAGCATTACCCTCCAAGGTAACAGCCTGGGCTGGTCTTAGAGGAGACATCATCTTTGGAAACCAGGAGAACAGGTTCATGGAGACCTCATCTCAGGTTGGGTGAGTCACCCCTACTCTGTCCCCTGAAGAGGAGGCTGCGGGAGTCTGGAGGCTGGGCCTCATATTGGCTGGCTTTTACCTCTTGGTTCTCTGCAGGGGCTGATGGAGCCCCCAACCCCAGCTCCTCCTACCACAGAAACAGGGGCTGGCAATGGGGTGCCAGGGTCATCACCTTCTTTCCCATTGTTGGGGTGGGGGCATATGCCCAGGAATGAGAGCCGGCAGCTTCCAGACTAGTCCTTTGGTTGCCCATACACTCTAGCTAAGTGGGGTGCATGGCCTAAGCCCACAGACAGGATCCCTGGGGAGCTCCACAGGCTCAGCTGGGCCTGGTACAGACCTGGGAGTCATTTCATCTATCAGAGCCCATTTCTTCACCTTCAGATTGGAGTAATAGCACTTCAAAAGTGGTGCAGGGAGCTGGGTGCAGTGACGGACACCTGTGGTCCCAGCTATTCAGAAGGCTGAGGCAGGATTGCCTGACCCCAGGACTTTGAGGCTGCAGTATGCAACCACTGCGCTCCAGCCTGGTTAACATAGCAAGACCCCATCTCTTTTTTTTTTTTTTTTTTGAGACGGAGTCTCGCTCTGTCACCCAGGCTGGAGTGCAGTGGCCGGATCTCAGCTCACTGCAAGCTCCGCCTCCCGGGTTCACGCCATTCTCCTGCCTCAGCCTCCCGAGTAGCTGGGACTACAGGCGCCCGTCACCTCGCCCGGCTAGTTTTTTGTATTTTTTAGTAGAGACGGGGTTTCATCATGTTAACCAGGATGGTCTCGATCTCCTGACCTCGTGATCCGCCGTCTCGGCCTCCCAAAGTGCTGGGATTACAGGCTTGAGCCACCGCGCCCGGCCCCCATCTCTTAAAAAAAAAAAGGCTGTGCACGAGGTATGGGAAACCACCAACCACTGAGCATTTGCCATATGCAGGTGTTGAACTTGGCTTCTTTCATGCAACACCTCATTTAATCTCCACTTGATCTCAGCCAGAAGGCCAAGAAGCGACTATCTTTGGAACAAGTCTTTGATAGGCTGTTTGCATTATCCCCCTTGTTATAAAGGAATAAGCTGAGGCTCAGAGAGGTCAGTTAACATGCACAAGGCCACACAGCTGGCAGCCCCATGTTGTCTTGACTCCACATCTCTACCTCATGAAGGCAAATGAGAGGTGTCTCGTATTCTTCCCTCCACCTCCCTGTCTTCTGTCCCATCACCACACATGAAGTGGTCTGTCCTTGCCTGTTTCCCTCTTGATGTCATTTACACAACATCCTTTGAGCATCTGCTGTGTTCTAGGGCCCACTAGGCTAAAAGCAGTTTCAGGGCAGGGACTGATTTTTATTCAGTGGTCACTGACCCTCCTACTGTGTGTCAGACTCTCTGTGCTTGCTCTGGGGGACCCAGCGGAAGACATCATTGGAACTGAGGAGGTACCCGTGGACAAAGCGAATGGAAGTGAAGGAAGGGGGCAGGCCTGGAGGTGGGGGACCCCTCTCTCTCTCTCACACACACACACACATGCGCACGCACACACAAACACATACACACACATGAGGCTGGTTCAGAGGGGGCAGAAGCAGCTGCCTTTATTGGGGGTCATGGGCTGACTGATTTCAGTCAAAGGCCACACACTTGATCTTGAAGTCACCGTCAGCTGCCATGTAGTTGATGGCCTCCAGGTTGAGGCGGTTGGGGAACTTGAATTCGTATCCATCTGGCAGCTTGATGGTCAGGTCGGCCTGGTCAAAGGTGATGCACACCTGGGGGTACGGGAGAGCAGTGAGCCAGGCCCACAGGCCATGGGCCCTTCCAGAACCTGTTCCTCATGTGGCCCTGACACAGCCCCAGTTTGTGGCTGAGCCTACGGAGGTGCATTTATAATATTTTTTCTTTCTTTCTACTCTAATCCCATGACAGATTTTTTTTTTTTTGAGACGGAGTCTCCTCTGTCACCCAGGCTGGAGTGCAGTGGCACCACCACGCCTGGTTAATTTTTTGTATTTTTCTCCATGTTGGTCAGGCTCATCTCGAACTCCCGACCTCAGGTGATCCGCCCGCCTAGGCCTTCCAAAGTGCTGGGATTATAGGCATTAGCCACTGAGCCCAGGCTTTTTTTTCTTTTGTTTTATTCTAATTAACCACTGAGGTTCCAAGAGGGGCAGACACTGGTCATCACACAGGAAGGGAGGGAAGAGGAGGGGAAAGAGAGCAGGCAAGGCCAAGATCTCTAGTCACTAACCCAGCTCCGCCCCAGCCCACCCAGCCCCTGTCCCTGGTCCCGGTTCCGGTCCGCAGCCCACCTCTGCGACACTTCCAGGCTGGAAAGGAAAGGCAGCCTCCCGCTGCTCGGTCCCCCAGGCCCCGCCGTCCTTGCTGTTGCACACGATGGTGTTGGCGTCGCCGTGGGCGTTGAAGCGAGGGTTGAAGTGCAGGCACAGGTTGTTGCTATCTTTGCCCAGGTTCAGCACGAAGCTGGGGGGTAATGGGTGGGTGTGAGGCCACCTCGGCCAGCTCCAGCCCCACCGACTGACTAATCTGTCACTCAGTACCCCATGAACACACTTTGCTTGAAGAACTCACTAACAGAGACAAGAAACCTGGATTCTAGCTCTGGCCCTGACAGCTGCTTACGGTGTGAGCGTGAGCTAGTCCCTGCCCCTCCTTGCCTGTTTGCTCATCTGTACAATGGGGGCTGCACAGGAGGACTTGCTAGATTCTTGAAGTCACTAGCGTCCTAGCCCTTTTGGTCAAGGTCAGAGACTTCCTCCAGATGGCAGCTTCCCGTCCTGTCTTGTACATCTCTGTGTTCCTGGTGCCCAGCACAAGTGGGGCACACCAGAAGGAGATGCTTAGTAATTATGGGGTGAATTAACAAATAATAATACTCCTGGGCACGGTGGCTCACTCCTGTAACCCCAGCACTTTGGGAGGCCGAGGTGGGCAGATCATGAGGTCCGGGGTTCGAGATCAGCCTGGCCAACATGGTGAACCCCCATCTCTACTAAAAGTACAAAAATTAGCTGGGCGTGGTGGTAGGCACCTGTAGTCCCAGCTACTCGGGAGGCTGAGGCAGGAGAATCGTTTGAACCCAGGAGATGGAGGTTGTGGTGAGCCGAGATCAAGCCATTGCACTCCAGCCTGGTCGACAGGGTGAGACTCCGTCTCAAAAAATAAAATAATAAATGCATTTGTTTAGTGGTGATAATAGCTATACCTGCCTCTGAGGGTTTGGTTGCAATGAAATTAGTGCATGAGAAGTGTACGGCTCTTAACAATATCAGCCGATCCTCACCCTCCTCATCATCACTACACCATCCGCATCTCACTTCCTCCACACAACCACCTCCCCCCCTTGTTTTTCTAACAAAATGAGGCTAGGTGAGGTTGGTTGACTGGTCCAAGGTCACATAACTGCTGAGAAAATAAGGCAGCCGGCTGAGTGAACGAGGAGTGAAGGAAGAAGGACAGGACTGAGCCAGTGAATGAATGACCTGACGCAGGAGGGAGGGACTCAGACGGAAGGCGGCGGTGACTCCCGCCTCACTCTTCTCCCCGCCCTCCCCAGATGCAGGCCCCGCCCAGACCGGAAAGGGGTGGGGGCGGGGGAACCAAGGTATTATAGATGACGAGGCTGCAGCTGTTGTAGTTTAAGAGGCTACAGCAGGGAGGGAGCGGGGGAGGGGGCGGCAATGGTGGGGGCGCCCAGACCCCGCGGGGGAAGTGAGTCACCCAGAAAGCGCAGCAACGTCGGCCGGCCGTTAACCCACTCTCGGCCAGGGAGGAGACGTGGACTTGGCCGGCCACGCCCTCTCGGCTGGACCAAGCCCCCATCCCTGCCGCCCACCACCCTGACTTCACCTCTCACCTCTTGGCGTCGGGGGCCACCTCGCCCCGCACTCGGAGGCACTCTCCAGGTTTGAGATTCAGGTTGCTGGCGACCAGACCCTGCACAGACAAGCCCCGGCCCAGCGGGTTAGAGGACAAGGCCTCCACTACCCGAAGTGTCCGGGGGTGGCTGGGGGTGGGAGTTGGGTTGTTCCCGCCCGGCATCCTCTGACCAAGCCAAGGGGAAGCCTGGGGACAGGATGGGGCTGTGATTTCTAGCCTCTGATTCTCTGTGTGGTCCTGGAAAAGTCCCTATTCCCAACGGGGTTGGCTTCAGTCTGTAATGTGAATCAGGTTCTAGAAGACAGGCTCTAGAAGATTTTGCAGATTGGCCTGGGGATTTTGAACTCAAGAGTGGCTTGGGAGGTGGGGTGCTCTGTCCCATCGCAGATAGAGAGGATCAGGCTGGGGAGGGGCAGGCAGTTGGCCCACAGTCACACTGAATGCAGGGGTCGACCCCTCTGCTGGAGAGGAAGTGGCTAGGGGGACACTACTATTCTCCTTCAAGCTCCTCTCTGCGAAGAGGCCCAGGGGCTAGAGAGAAGACCCTGAAGAACACGGCCCCTCTACATTAGGGAGTGGCCTGCAGTCGGGCTGTGGCCAGGCTGGTTCAGGGTTAACAAGATTGAGCAAACTGCTGCGCACTGCTGCTCCCTGGCACCCCGAGTGGGTGGGCAAGAGTTAACTGATTTGAGTGGTTTCTTCTGTCAGAAACTTGAACCCTTTCCCTGGGGCCCGAGGAAGATTCTCACCTCCCTGCCACCCCAACCTCCCAGCTTGGGGGTGGTGGAAGGGAATTTCCCCGGCTCCCCTCCCTCCCACCAGCCTGGACACAACCACCCTCCACCCCCGACCTAGAAAGGCCCATCCTGGGCAGCCTGTCTCGGGTCCTGGCGACTTTTCAGCCTATTCTGGAGCAGAGGGTGACTCTGCCCGGGCCTGGTGACTGGGACAGCTGCAGGGGGGAGGGGACAGGAGGCTCTTTGGGGTGGAGGAGGGGGAAAGATATAGTGGCCTGGGTGTCCCCCAGTTGGCCACACCCTTCCCACGCTCACTACTCAGAGAGCTGCAGAATGTCAACCCTGGGCAGAAATAACTGCTTTCAGACCCTGGAGGAATCCAAACAATTATCAATGCAGAGAAGGCCTTGAGGGACCATGGCGCCCACCCCCATTTTACAGATGTGGCCACTGAGGTCTAGAAAAGAGAAGGCAGTGGTTCCAGGCCACACAGCTGGGGCTAGAACCCTGCTCCCGATCTGCCCAGCTCTCCTACGGCCATCAGCTCCTGCCCTATCCCCTGGACCTTGGGGTGGGGTCCCCACACTCACACAAGCCATGGTTGAGGCCAGGAGGATGTTGCCAGGAGAGGCGCACCAGCTGTTAGAAGACTCCACCCGAGAGAGATGGGCCCCCCGGACGCTCCCACCCTTTTAACGGGACCGGACCGGGTGAGCCCCGCCCCCTGGAAGTTCAGCCAATTGCAAGTCAGGACAGGGCTGGGGGCCACCGAAGGCGGAGTCCGTGGAATTTTGAAGCCAGTTCTGGAGCAGAGGTGACCAATCAGAGTGGCCATCTGCCGCCCCCCCACGAGGGTCCAAGCTCCACCTCCTATTCTTCATCCCTCTCCACCTCCCCCCGCCCCGCCACCACCGAAATTGTGCTGTGGCAGAGATTGGGGGAAGCCAATGGAAAATAGTTTGATGATGAGCTAGGCCCATGAGTTGGCGGGAAGGGGCCTGTGGCCAGCAGGCTGGGCTCAGGGGGTGCCCAGAGAAGATGGCTGAGGAGGTGCAGGGTCCTTCAAGGAATCAGTGCTGGGAGAGACCAGGCCACTCCAGGGCAGGGACCAGGGCGTGGCTCCTGCGTGCGCGTCTGCAGAGGGCCACTGACTTAAACCACAGGCCCTGGCCCCACCCGGGCCTTCCCCGGAAGCAAGGACTGCGGCTGCTGCAGCGCTTGCTCCCTCCTAGCTAAGGCTAAAGAAAGGCTGGGCTGCACGCCAAGCCTTAGGATGCAGGGCTTGGCTAAGTCCTCGGGCTTGGCCCCCTTCAGGGGCATGCAGGGGATAGTGAAAGCGCCCTGGCCTGACAGCCTCTGGCCTGAGAGTGTCAAGCTGGGGAGATGGCCCAGGGTGGTCCAGGCCAGGAGGGGGTGGGGTCCTAGCTCTGTGCACCTGTCAGGCCTCTGAGCCCAAGCCAAACCATCGCATCCCCTGTGACTTGCACGTATATACGCCCAGATGGCCTGAAGTAACTGAAGAATCACAAAAGAAGTGCAAATGCCCTGCCTTGCAGTAACTGATGACATTCCACCACAAAAGAAGTGAAAATGGCCAGCCCTTGCCTTAAGCAATGATATTATCTTGTGAAGTTCCTTTTCCTGGCTCATCCTGGCTCAAAAAGCTCCCCCACTGAGCACCTTGTGACCCCCACTCCTGCCTGCCAGAGAACAACACCCCTTTGACTGTAATTTTCCTTTACCTACCCAAATCCTATAAAACGGTCCCGCCCTTATCTCCCTTCACTGACTCTTTTCGGACTCAGCCCGCCTGCACCCAGGTGAAATAAACAGCCATGTTGCCGGGCGCGGTGGCTCAAGCCTGTAATCCCAGCACTTTGGGAGGCCGAGACGGGCGGATCACGAGGTCAGGAGATCGAGACCATCCTGGCGAACACCGTGAAACCCCGTCTCTACTAAAAAATACAAAAAACTAGCCGGGCGAGGTGGCGGGTGCCTGTAGTCCCAGCTACTCGGGAGGCTGAGGCAGGAGAATGGCGTAAACCTGGGAGGCGGAGCTTGCAGTGAGCTGAGATCCGGCCACTGCACTCCAGCCCGGGCTACAGAGCGAGACTCCGTCTCAAAAAAAAAAAAAATAAAAAAAATAAACAGCCATGTTGCTCACACAAAGCCTGTTTGGTGGTCTCTTCACATGGACGTGCATGACAGCACCCTGTCCTCTCTCTTTTTTATTTTTATCTATTTATTTTTGAGATGGAGTGTCACTCTGTCGCCCAGGCTGGAGTGCAGTGGCATGACCTCGGCTTACTGCAACCTCTGCCTCCCAGGTTCTCCTGCCTCAGCCTCTTGAGTAGATGGGACTACAGGCCCCCACCACCATGCCCGGCCAATTTTTGTATTTTTAGTAAAGACGGGGTTTCACCTTGTTGGCCAGGCTAGTCTGGAACTCCTGACCTCAGGTGATCCACCTGCCTCGGCCTCTCAAAAGTTCTGGGATTACAGGTGTGAGCCATCATGCCTGGCCACCCTGTCCTCTTTCTTCACATCTCTCCTCTGAGGCCTGGCACAGCCCTCCTTTCCCCGAGTGTTCAGCAGGTGTTTACTGAGCACCTACTATGTGCCTGGCCCTGGGCTCTCAGGATTCAAAGATGAACCCCTCCCAGTCCCCACTCTCAAGGATCGCATGGTTGGGGTGGAATCTTACCACAACCACGTTGAGAAGTAGATGATGGGCTGGGTGCAGTGGCTCATGCCTGTAATCCCAGCTCTTTAGGAGACCGAGGCGGGCAGATTACCTGAGGTTGGGAGTTTGAGACTAGCCTGACCAACACGGAGAAACCCCGTCTCTACTAAAAATACAAAATTAGCCGGGCGTGGTGGCATATGCCTGTAATCCCAGCTACTTCTGAGGCTGAGGCAGGAGAATCACTTGAATCCAGGAGGCAGAGGTGCAGTGATCTGAGATCAGGCCATTGCATTCCAACCTGGGCAACAAGAGCAAAACTCGGTCTCAAAAAAAAAAAAAAAGAAGAAGAAGTAGATGATGATGGCTCTAAGGGAAGCCATGAGAAAGTGCTATGGTGGGCTGGTGGCTGCATGAGTAAAGGAGGTGGGTCGTGAAGGGTAGGCGGAGAAGCGCCTGGCTTTCCGGCATGGGCAGAAGCTCCGGAATGGGAAGGCCAGGGCTGGGGAACAGTGTTCCGGGCATGTAGGGGAAAGACGGGGATGAGGCTGGGAAGCCATCAGGACCTGGATCATGGAGGCCTCATGGGCTGGGCACAGGGCTTGGACATTATTGTACGGGAAGAGGCTGGGGAGCCAGGGTTAGTACTGAGGCCAGATTTGGGCTGTAGGGAAGATCACTGTGGCAGAGAATTGAGGGTGGGTTGGAGGGGTCTCAGGAACCTGGTGGAGGAAGGGGTGTGGGGAGCACTGGGAGAAGTGAGGGGCATGCTGGGGGGTTGTCACAGGGATGACCTCCTCCACCTGGCCATCCTCCTTCTGAAACTGCTGGCACCAAAGAGGGACGAAGATGCCAACCGGGAGTGACTCACATCTGGAGGCCAGGCCAGCAAACCCACCCTGCCCGACCCTGTCCCCCAGGGGCACCTTCCTCCAGATGCCCAAAGCCCACTCTGGTACAGGATGAGAGGGGAGTGTGTACGGTCACAAGGCGGACCCAGAGAGGGGATGGGGTTGCACCCCCGTGAGTGCCTTACCCCTCCTTCCAGACCAAGTGGCTGCTTGGAAACCAACCACAGCAGCTTCACTTTTTCCTCCTGGCCTCCCCAAAACCTCAACCATAGGAAGGGCTGGGTATGGCCCAGCCCAGCTCCACTGCCCCTCCCCCATGCCTCCCCTCTCTGCCAGATCAAGGAATGGGGCCTCTCAGGCAGAGTCCTAGATGGAGGGCCAGAGGCGCTTCAGGTGTGGTCCTGGCAGGGCTGTGGGCAGGTGGGTGTGGCCACATTCCCCAGCCCAGCCCAGTAGTTGGGTTCGTGTGGCCTCAGGAGCTGCTCCTGCTTCCTCCTCCACCCTGGAAAATGGGCCCAGCACTGGGGAGTGTTTGCTGTTGGATGGAGGGACAGTTTACCCCTCTGCAGCATCTGGCATGAGTGGGGCTGGCAGGGAGGCAAGGTGGCATGGTGAAGAGGTCCCCAGACCCTAGAAAGGCCTATTTGGGAGTCTGGACACACAGGTGCTGGCCCTGCTTGCTATGTCCCCTCAGAGCCTCCTGGTAAACTGTTTCTCCCACTTGCCTCAGTCTCCCTATCTGTAAACTGGGGAGATGAAATCCTGCTTTCCTTGCATGAGGTGAATACAGGGTGGAACTGAGGTCTGTTGTACTAAACAGATGATTCGTTTCTTCATGGAGGCTCAGAAGGTTTTCACTTCCTTCTTGTCGCTTTTGCCAGGCTGTTGCCTTCCCCGAGTCTTTGCAGCGCCTCTGGGAGGTCTACGTGCCATCCCCAATTGGTCCCCAACAGTCTCCTCTTGCCTAGGTTGGGGCAAGAAGTCTCTCCAGATTCCAGTGTCCCCTGGGACGGGAGCTGCGGTTTTCCTGGCGGGGAGGGAAGGCAGGGACACAGGTGCATCGTGGGCCTCCTCCCCCAAGTCCTCAGGGCCTCCTGATGGCAGCGCCCACTTACCTTGCCAGGCCTTGTGCCCGGCGCCTTGCTTTCATTATCTCCCCTCTCATCTTCCCCTCACCCCTACTTTTTGTCTGCCAACGTGGTTGAATTTCTGCACAGGGAAATGAGGCTGCAGTTAGAATCAGGAGAAGAGGCCGGGCATGGTGGCTCATGCCTGTAATCCCAGCACTTTGGGAGGCTGAGGATCACTTGGGGACAGGAGTTCGAGACCAGCCTGGCTAACATGGCAAAACCCCATCTCTACTAAAAATACAAAAATTAGCTGAGTGTGGTGGTGGGTGCCTGTAATCCCAGCTACTCGGGAGGCTGAGGCAGGGAGAATTGCTTGAACACTGGAGGTGGAGGTTGCAGTGAGCCAAGATCGCACCATTGCACTCCAGCCTGGGCGACAGAGCAAGACTCTATCTTAAAAAATATATATATATATCAGGAGATGAGACGAGAGGTGAGCGCTGATTTGGGGGCTGAACGGCTGCAGCTGCAGCTGAGGTCCTTGGCTTCTCTGAACCTGTTTCCAGACCTGGAAGGTGGGAATAAGGCCACTGCTTGGAGGATTATAGGAGTGATGTCTAAGGAGGGGCTTGATGTTAGTGCTGCCTCCTGCGTCCCCCAAGGCTAAGGCCACCAACCCAGGGATTCTCCTCCCCACGTTATAACTATCCTGAAATGAGGTAGCGAGCTCTCTGGAATTCCTGCGTCCTAGGTGGATCTTGGCTACTGCCGTGAGACATGGGCTCAGCTTGGTTCAGACAGGTCATGCAGGCCAGCTCGGCCATTCCGCCCTGCCAGGGACAGGGGGCAGAGGCAAGGAAAGGGAAGCTGTACCTCCTTCAGCTGGCGGTGTTGAGGAGGGCGGCCCACAGAGGTGCCATCCACACCTGCGGCCAACCTGGCTGCTCCAGCCAGGGAAGGTAGGGGAGGTCAGAGCCAGCTCCTGAGTCCTAGAAGTCATAGCAGGGAGGAACCCTGAGACACGTGCCTGACCTGCTCCCCCATTTAATAATGCAGTTTAATGTTAGGGAAACCGCCCAGAGAGGGTGGCCACTTGACCAAGGTCACACAGGGAGCTAGGGCCGACCCGCTTTCATCTGCTGAGCTAAAGATACCCAGGCTTAAAAAGCTATCTTTGCCCTCCTACTCTATGAAGGTAGGGATGCCCCTGGCAAGCTGGGCCCTTTTCCAGCCGGATGGCACTGCAGCCGGCCCCCTCAACCCTGCTCATCCATTCTCGCCTCCCAGCCTTTGTCCAGAGAGCCCCCTCCACACCTGCCTTTGGCCTTCCCGCTTCTAGTCTGTATCTCTTCTGACTGTAGGCCTCAGCCCTCGGTTAGGGCTCTGTCTCTCCTCTCAGGTAAGGTCTGGGTGGGGGCCAGGCCCTTTCATTCATAGCCCTCCCAGACTCAGGCCTGAGCCTTTACAATGCTTTTAGCATTTTATTTTATATTCATTTTATACTTATTTTATTTTATATTATTTTACTTTTGAGACAGGGTCTCACTCTGTCACCCAGGCTGGAGTGGATTATAGCTCACTGTAATCTCAAACTCCTGGGCTCAACCAATCCTCCTGACTCAGCCTCCTGAGGAGTTTGGACTGACTACAGGTGCACATCACTGCACTTGGCTAATTTACTTTTATTTTTGGAGACAGGATCTCGTTATGTTGCCCAGGCTGGTCTCTAACTCCTAGCCTCGAGCGATCGTCCCATCTTGGCTTCCCAAAGTGCTGGGATTACAGGTGTGAACCACTGTGTTCTGTGAGCACTTTTTTTTTTTTTTTGAGAAGGAGTCTCGCTCTGTCGCCCAGGCTGGAGTGCAGTGGCTCTGTCGCCCAGGCTGGAGTGCAGTGGCGTGATCTCGGCTCACTGCAAGCTCCACCTCCCGGGTTCACGCCATTCTCCTGCCTCAGCCTCCTGATTAGCTGGGACTACAGGCGCCTGCCACCTCGCCCAGCTAATTTTTTGTATTTTTTAGTAGAGACGGGGTTTCACTGTGTTAGCCAGGATGGTCTCGATCTCCTGATCGTGATCCGTCCGCCTCGGCCTCCCAGAGTGCTGGGATTACAGGTGTGAGCCACTGCGCCCGGCCCCAGTGAGCATTTTATTTTGAAAACAATTATAGACACAAAGGAAATCTAAAAGCTTTTTAAGAATTTAGAGGCTGGGCACGGTGGCTCACACCTATAATCCCGGCACTTTGGGAGGCTGAGGTGGGTGGATCACGAGGTCAAGAGATTGAGACCATCCTGACCAACATGTTGAAACCCCGTCTCTACTAAAAATACAACTATTAGCTTGGTATGGTGGCACGCGCCTGTAGTCCCAGCTACTTGGGAGGCTGAGGCAGGAGAATCGCTTGAACCAGGGAGGTGGAGGTTGCAGTGAGCCAAGATTGCGCCACTGCATTCCAGCCTGGGCCGCAGAGCAAGACTCTGTCTCAAAAAAAAAAAAAAAAAAAACAAAAAAAACAAAGAGTTTAGAAAATATCTGGCCAGGCATGGCGGCTCACGCCTATAATCCCAGCACTTTGGGGGGCCAAGGTGGGTGCATCACTTGAGACCAGGAGTTTGAAACCAGCCTAGTCAACATGGTAAAACCCCCATCTCTACTAAAAATACAAAAAAAATTCGCTGGGCATAGTGGGCATGCCTGTAGTCCCAGCTACTCGCTTGAACCCAGGAGGTGGAGGTTGCAGTGAGCTGAGATGGCGCCACTGCACTCCAGCCTGGGTGACAGAGTAAGACTCTGTCTCCAGAAAAAAAAAAAAAAAAAAAGCTTAGAAAGTATTTGAGATCTGAAGAAAAAAATGTATTGGCTCCAAAATACTAAAACTGCAAAGCTGAAATTAATAAATATTTATTGTGCTCAAACTTTATATTGACTTGGGTAGTCAGAAAAATGTCGTTACACTTGAAAACAACTCTGTAGCTTGGGTCTTCTCACTTCAAAAGCATGTCCAAGTATTTCTAGAGGTTAGTCCGTCCTAAATTAGGTCCTGGTTGCCAAATAATCCTTCAAATAAAAGTATAAACATACTTCAAAAATATATATTTAATGTGGGGTATAAGTGGATTTTAATGTTTTCTTTTTTCTTTTTTTTTGTTTTTGAGACAGAGTCTCGCTCTGTGGCCCAGGCTGGAGTGCAGCGGCGTGATCTCGGCTCACTGCAACCTCCGATTCCCAGGTTCAAGTGATTCTCCTGCCTCAGCCTCCTAAGTAGCTGGGACTACAGGCGCCCGCCACCACGCCTGGCTAATTTTTTGTATTTTTAGTAGAGACAGGGTTTCACTGTGTTGGCCAGGATGGTCTCGATCTCCTGACCTCGTGATCTGCCCACCTTGGCCTCCTAAAGTGCTGGGATTACAGGCGTGAGCCACCATGTCCGGCCCTTTTAATGTTTTCTAATGATGTGCCTGAAGTCTGTGTATCAGGAAGGTTTTTGGCTGCAAGTAACAGAAAAGTCAATGGAAATCACTTTAAAATTAAGGAAAACTTTTTCATAAGAAGTCTAGGCTGGGCGCAGTAGCTCATGCCTGTAATCCCAACATTTTGGGAGGCTGAGGTGGGCTGATTCCTTGAGCTCAGGAGTTCGAGACCAGTCTGGGCAATGTGGTGAAACCCCATCTCTACTAAAAATACAAAAATTAGCTGGACATCGTGGTGCGTGCCTGTAATCCCAGCTGCTTGGGTGCTGAGGTGGGCGGATTGCTTGAGCCTGGGAGGCATAGGTTGCAGTGAGCTGTGATCACACCACTGCACTCCAGGTTGGGCGACAGTGCAAGATCCTGTCTTAAAAACGAAACAGGCCGGGCGCGGTGGCTCAAGCCTGTAATCCCAGCACTTTGGGAGGCTGAGACGGGTGGATCACGAGGTCAGGAGATCGAGACCATCCTGGCTAACACGGTGAAACCCCGTCTCTACTAAGAAATACAAAAAACTAGCCGGGCGAGGTGGCGGGCGCCTGTAGTCCCAGCTACTCGGGAGGCTGAGGCCGGAGAATGGCGTGAACCCGGGAGGCGGAGCTTGCAGTGAGCTGAGATCCGGCCACTGCACTCCAGCCTGGGCAACAGAGCGAGACTCCGTCTCAAAAAAAAAAAAGAAACAAAAAGGCCGGGCACAGTGGTTCACACCTGTAATTCCAGCACTTTGGGAGGCCGTGGCAGGCAGATCACGAGGTCAGGAGATCGAGACCATCCTGGCTAACATGGTGAAACCCCGTCTCTAATAAAAAATACAAAAAATCAGCAGGGCATAGTGGCGGGCGCCTGTAGTCCCAGTTACTCGGGAGGCTGAGGCAGGAGAATGGCGTGAACCCGGGAGGTGGAGCTTGCAGTGAGCCGAGATCATGCCACTGCACTCCAGCCTGGGCGAAAGAGCGAGACTCCGTCTCAAAACAAAACAAAACAAAACAAAAAAACCAAAAGAAGTCTGCAGTTGGGAGTTTCCATAACAGATTCAGTGGCTCAACAAAATCATCAAATATCTGGGTTCTCGTGTAATCCTGGATTGTGGCTGTGTAGGCTGTCCTTGCTCTTAGGCCATACAAGCTGAAGAATTTTCAGTGAACTGTGTTAGCATCTGTAACACACTCTCAAATGGTTCAGTTAAAAAAATGTAAACAAGCTGGGCGCAGTGGCTCATGCCTGTAATCGCAGCGTCTTGGAAGGCTGACGCAGGAAGATCGCTTGAGCCCAGGAATCGTGAGCTGTAGTGCGCTAAGACTGGCATCAATACGGTGACCTCCTGGGAGAGGCAACCACAAGGCTGCCTAAGGAGGAGTGAACTGGCCCAGGTCAGAAACAGAGCAGGTTAAAACTCCCCCAGTGATCAGCAGTGGGGTCCTGCCTGTGAATAGCCACTGCATTCCAGCCTGGACAACATAGTGAGACCCTGTCTCTAAAACAAAACAAAACAAAAAGGAAACCCCGTTTCTGCAAAATTTTTTTTAAAAATTAGCTGGGTGTGGTGGCATATGCCTGTGCTCCTAGCTACTCAGGAGGCTGAGGCAGGAGGATCACATGAGCCCAGCAGTTAGAGGCTGCAATGAGCTGTGACTGCGCCACTACAGCCTAGACTCAGCAACAGAGTGAGACCATCTCTAAAAACAGTAACAAAAAGTAAACACATATAAAGAACAATTAAGCAAACTAGGCAAATATTAACAACTGGTAAATCTAGGTGAAGGATGTAGCGGTATTCATCATGTCATCCTTGCACCTTTTCTATTAATTTGAAACTTTTCTAAATTACAAGTTGGGGAAAAGCAAACCCAGTAAGTTCTTGCGGTCTTTCTGCTCTGCTACCTGCAGCAGGGTCACCTGAGTCAAATGCTCAGCCATACCTCCTGATCACAGAATGGCTGCAATGGCTCCCAGCACCACACCCCAAACCAGGAGAAGTGACTTCCTCCTCTATGTCCTTTAAAAATAAGGCAAACAGCTGGGTGCGGTGGCTCACAACTGTAATCCCAGCACTTTGGGAGGCCGAGGCGGGTGGATTGCCTGAGACCAGGAGTTTGAGACCAGCCTAGGCAACACAGTGAAACCCAGTCTCTATTAAAATGCCAAAAAATTAGCCGGGCGTGGCAGTGTGTGCCTGTAGTCCCAACTACTCAGGGGGCTGAGACAGGAGAATTGCTTGAAACCAGGAGGCAGAGGTTGCAGTGAGCCAAGATTGCACCACTGCACTCCAGCCTGGGTGACAGAGAGGCTGTCTCAAAAAACAAAACAAAACAAAAAGGTGAGGCAAGGCAAACATTCCAGACCTCTCTTCCTGTTTCATTGGTCAGAAGAGTAGCCAATCGCTGACCCTGAGGAATCAAATTACTGAGATTGGTTTACACTCAAGCTTTAAACTCAAGACTCAGTGTTTAGAGGCCGGGCAAGATGGCTCATGCCTATAATCCCAGCATTTTGGGAGGCCGAGGTGGGCAAACACTTGAGGTCAGGAATTTGAGACCAGCCTAACCAACATGGTGAAACCCCACCTCTACTCAAAATTAGCCAGACCTGGTGGCATTAGCCGGGTGTGGTGGCAGGTGCCTGTCATCCCAGTTACTCGGGAGGCTGAGGCAGGAAAATCCTTGAACCTGGGAGGTGGAAGTTGCAGTGAGCCAAGATCGCGCCACTGCACTCTAGCCTGGGTGACGGAGCGAGAACCTATGCAAAAACAAAACACAAAACAAATTCAGTGCTTAGGCGGGGTGTGGCTCACGCCTGTAATCCCAGCACTTTGGGAGGCTGAGGCAAGACTGTGTAGAGACAACCATTTCCTTACTGGTGGAGGGTGAAGGGGAAGGCGGGGAGGGTCACATGGCCCAGTAGCTGTGTCCCATCCAGATGGGCTATGACCCAAGCCAGGCCATGAGAATCTGTCCTAGGATGTTGGCTGGGGAGATGGCGAGACAGAACTGAGGATACACCTGGAGGGTGCTAGACCACCTCAGGGAGCAGACCAAAACCCCCTATGCCTTAGCCACGTTGAACTGAGTTTTTTTTTTGTTGTTGTTGTTTGCTTTTTTTTGAGACGGAGTCTTGCTTTGCTGCCCAGCCTGGAGTACAGCTGCGTGATCTCAGTTCACTGCAACTTCAAGTGATTCTCCTGCCTCCCGAGTAGCTGGGACTACAGGCACAAGCCACCACCACCACGCCTGGCTAATTTTTGAATTTTTTTTTTTTCTGAGATGTTGTCTTACTCTGTCACCCAGGCTGGAGTGCAGTGGCACAATCTCGGCTTACTGCAACTTCTGCCTCCCAGGTTCAAGCAGTTCTCCTGCCTCAGCCTCCCGAGTAGCTGGGATTACAGGCTCCCGCCACCATACCCAACTAAGTTTTGTTTTTAGTACAGATGGAATTTCACCGTGTTGGCCAGGCTGGTCTTGAACTCCTGAACTCATGATCCGCCTGCCTGGGGCTCCCAAAGTGTTGGGATTACAGGCCTGAGCCACTGTGCCTGGCCTGTTTGTTTTGGTTTTTGAGACGGAATCTCGCTCTGTCGCCCAGGCTGGAGTGCAGTGGCGCGATCTTGGCTCACCGCCACCTCCACCTCCCGGGATCAAGCGATTCTCTGCCTCAGCCTCCCGAGTACCTAGGATTACAAGCGCCTGCCAGCACGGCCAACTAATTTTTCTATTTTTAGTAGAGACAGGGTTTCACCATCTCGGCCAGGCTGGTCTTGAACTCCTGATCTTGTGATTCACCCGCCTCAGCCTCCCAAAGCACTGGGATTACAGGTGTGAGCCACTGTGCCTGGCTGAACTGAGTTTCTGAAACAAACACAAGTCTCCATGACTGCACTACATTTGCTCCTACTTCACGAAGCATCTGGGCTCTGTCAAGCACACCCTCTTCTCAAGAATCATACTGGAGAGGATTTCCCAGACCCTGAAGTCCCACCATCACTTCACAAATGAGACCAAAGCTGAGCTTGTGCAGCACCCACCGCACCTCCCCACGCAGCTCTCAGCTTCTCTGGGCCTTTCCAGGCTGCCCCTGGACCCCCGCTAGCTCACGGCTGGGCACCTACTCTGCATTAGGCCCCAGGGATGCAGCAACGAGGGAGACACACAGCCTCTGCCTGGAGGAGCTCGGGACCAGCGGGGTAGACTGTCACTGGCAGCATCCCAGGTGTGGGGATGTCTCAAAGAGCATCTCCCCTGAGCTCCCTGAGGTTGAGACCTCATCCTCCGCCCTCCTGTCTCCCTTCTCAGTGTCTCCAGAGAGGGGGCTACAGCTTCCTACAGTCAGCCAATGCATGTTCAAATCCTGCATAAGGCGAGCACAGCGTCCAGCTGTTCACCCTTGGTAAGTTAACATCGTATTTCTGATCCCCCATTTCCTGCTGTAAAGGAATGAGTAATTCAAACATGCTGGGTTTTCCAAAGCACTGAAGTCAGTCGGTACACCAAGACTCAGCGACATATAAAGTGCTCTTGACTCAAAGTATCGCTACACGCAGAAGACACTCAGGAACGGGAATGGGTCATTTCATGCAGGGAACAATGTGGCAGGCCAGCTCCAGGGAGAGCAGGCTCCAGCAGGGGGTCCTCCTCCCTCCCCAAACATGGACTCGAACACAGGTGAACACTCCCACGCGCACTTTATTAAGTACGGAAGGACAGGTCACAACAGGGGTGGAGGTGGCGGGGAAGGCCCAGCCCCCACCCACCGTCACTGGCACACATAAATTAAATAAATAGCTGAGAGTGGGCACGGGAGAGAGGTGGTACTGCAAACACTGACTGCACAGGGAGACATGAAAGCCCCCTTTGAGCTGTGGCCATCAACACTGTACGGGTACCATGACCAGGAAAGGGTGGGGCTTGGCCACAGAAGCCCCAGAGCATCACAGTCTTTGTAGAGGAGGGGTGTCTTCAGGACATGGACCACTGTTATTTACGGACCCTGGCTGGTCCTGTGAGACCCAGATTATCAAGGGGCCACTGTCTCTTAGGCTTCTGGATTGTTCTACTGAGAATCTAAAAGACCACTGGGTCACTATCACTTGGGGTCCTGACGGGTCCACCCAGGGACCTAGGACATGCGAGGGTCATCGTCACTTAGGCTTCCGATTGGTCCACTCGGGCTCCAGGACGAAAAGGGTCACTGTTACTTAGGAACCTAAACTGGTACCCCACAGGACCCAACATCGATGAGGTCACTATCACTTAGCCTTTGCCGGCACTCAGGACAATAAGGATTGTGGTTCCCTAGACCTCTGGTTGACGAGGACCCAAAGGCCAGGACCTGAGGGGCAGAGAGAGCTCTAGAAGACCCAGGGAAGGGGGAGAAGACTAAGTGCTCAGGGCTAGAGGAAATCTTCAGCGGGCACCAGGGCCCAGATTTCAAGGAGGGGAGGTGACAGGGCAGGAAATAAGTCCACCTGGCTGGGTCAGGCCAAGATGAATCTGTAGGAGACCAGCTTCTGGGGCAGCAAAGAGTGCCCAGCCACTGCTGGGAGGGGGTTGCAAGGGTCCCTCAAACCTTCCCCAGGTCCCAGCCCCACCCCGGTGCAGAACTGGGCCAAGGAGCCGGTGGTGTGTAACACGGCTCGTGACCTACAGGATCAGAGCGTGGGGAGGGGCGGGCCTGTGGCTGCAGGTGCAGTGGGCTCAGTCCTCCAAGCCCTCTGTCAAGTCTGCGACGCTCTCCACATAGTAATGGGGCACGAAGTCATGCTGGCCAGCCGCCAGGTAGGCCTGGGCCTCTTCTAGGCGGGAGACTCCTGTGAGTGTGAGCACGGTGGTCATGCCGCAGCGGTGGCCGAACAGGATGTCGGTCTCCAGGCGGTCACCCACCATAAGTGTGCGTGCGGGGTCGATGCTGAAGTTCTCTGTGATGCACTCGAACATGTAGGGGCTGGGCTTGCCCACCACCAGGGCCTGGCGTCCCGAGGCCGTCTCCACCGCAGCGGCCAGGCTCCCGGTGCCTGTAGGGAGATGGAGACGCAGTCAGCAGGCGGACGGCAGGGACAGTGTCAGGCCCTGAAACTGGAAGTCCAGGGAGGCAGACTGTGCTGGGGTCAAATCAGCTGCTGACACGAGCCAGAAAGCCCACTTCCGAGTCTTATTTAGTGGCTAAGGGTAGAGAGGGCAACCAGATGCCGGCATCTGGACTCCATCTCCACCGTTCTTGACAGGCTAGCTATCCTCTTTGTGCTTTGATTTTCCCATATCTAATACGGGGATGTCTACGGCACTTATCTCATGTGGGTATTGTGAGGACGGGTGGAGCTACTGCAGGTAAACAGGGCCTGGCTCGGTCAGTCCTGCCTGAGGTTCGCGATTTCACCCTGGCAGCTGTGGGCCTTTGGGCAAACCACTCGACCACCCCGAGTTTCTCCAGACTCCTGCAAAAGCGGAATCCAAGCAAGGCCTACCTCCAAAGGGGCGCTGGGCATCACAGGGGCAAGTGATTTGTAAATGGAGCAGCACTTAACAAATAGTAGTTGTGGTTACTGCTGCAAGAAGTCACGCGGCTGGCGTCAGAAACTGGCACAGTCCCTTCGGAACACAGCGGGGCACAGAAATGTTCGCACCTCTGACCCAGTCCGCCTCCCCCGGGAAAGTGATCACAAGAAGAGAATTCCAACTGGAGACAGAAAGCTGCAGGCTGGAAGATGTCTGGGGCTACAGTAACTGATAAGTCAAACTGTGGAACACGCCCAAGTGTCCAACAATAGGAGGACTGTATAGAACTAAAGGACAGTCCTGTCTCCCAGCCCAGTACCATCCTGCCTCACACAAAAAGTCCACTGTGCCTGTCCCACAGACATGTCTTTGTGCCAGAACATTCTGCCTTCATGCTAATGGCCCTGAACAAATGATGATAATCACCATTTACTAAGCACATTCTAAACCGCCTGGCCTGTGCTGGGTGTTTATGGAAGCCCATTTTACAGATGAGAATGCCAAGGCTCAGGGACATTAAGTAACTTGCCCAGGGTTGTACAGCTTTGTAAGTGGCAGCAAAAGGATTTGCATTTGTGTGGGTCCAACCCAGCTCTGACCTGGGAGTACAAATTGTTTCCCTTGCAGGAATTTTATGAGCTGGGCGTTAAAGGAAGGTACTATTTTTTTTTTTTGAGACAGAGTCTTGCTCTGTCGCCCAGACTGGAGTGCAGTGGCACGATCTTGGCTCACTGCAAGCTCTGCCTCCCGGGCTGACGCCATTCTCCTGCCTCAGCTTCCTGAGTAGCTGGGACTACAGGCACCCACCACCACGCCCAGCTAATTTTTTGTATTTTTAGTAGAGACAGGGTTTCACCGTGGTCTCGATCTCCTGACCTCGTGATCTGCCCACCTCCGCCTCCCAAAGTGCTGGGATTACAGGCGTGAGCCACTGCGCCCAGCCAAAGGAAGGTACTATTAAAAGTCAACTTATGGCTGGGTACAGGGGCCCATGCCTGTAATCCCAGCACTTTGGGAAGCACAGGTGGGAGGACTGCTTGAGCCCAGGAGTTCAAGACCAGTCTGGGTAACATAGGGAGATCCCACTCCTACTTAAATAAATATACATATATATTTAAAAAATAAAAAAAAAAAAGAAAAAAGAAAAGTTGGCTGGGCGCCGTGGCTCACGCCTGTAATCCCAGGACTTTGGGAGTCTGAGGGGGGTGGATCATCTGAGGTCAGGAGTTTAAGACCAGCCTGGCAAACATGGTAAAACCCAGCCTCTACTAAAAACACAAAAATCAGCCAGGTGCGGTGGCACATGCCTGTAATCCCAACTATTCGGGAGGCTGGGGCAGGAGAATCACTTAAGCCCGGGAGGCGGAGGCTGCAGTGAGCTGAGATCGCACCACTGCAGCATTCCAGTCCGGGCGACAGAGCAAGGCGCCGACTCAAAAAAAAAAAAAAAAAAAGTCAACTTATTCCAGGCACAGCTGCATTTAAAATAAACAAACAAATAAAAGGCCCAGCCTGCACCATGAAACCCCGTCTCTACAAAGAATAAAAAAAATTATTGGCCTTTGTAACACCGACCTCCAGTCCAGGGCACTCTTCATTGCTGTCATCTTGCGAATTTGGCCCTGCAGGGGAGGCGGGAGCAAAAGGAGGCCCCTCCACTGTGGAGGGTTCGAGTCAGACAAGATCAGGTGGCAGCAGAGGCTACTTGGCAGTGGTCAGTGTGTGTGGACAGATTAATAGCCCAATCAGTACACTGGGGCCGTGGACAGATCTCTGTCACTGCCTCTCTGCTGGCCACTGACCTGGACAGTCATTGATATTAAATCCTGGGGATACAGGATGGTACTGAGTGAAGAGAAGTAGACCCAGGATTATAGTTGGGTGCAGGGGTATACACCTGTAGTCCCAGCTACGCAGGAGGCTGAGGAAGGAAGAGAGCCTGAGCCCAAGAGTTTGAGGTTAAAGTGAGCTGTGATCATGTCACTGCACTTCAGCCTGGGTAACAGAGCGAGACCCTGTCTAAAAAAAAGTCAGCTTACAAATTTACAACTAAATGATAATGCTTTTTATATTTATTTATTTATTTAGAGATGGAGTCTCGCTCTGTTGCCCAGGCTGGAGTGCAATGGAGCGATCTCAGCTCACAGCAACCTATACCTCCTGGGTTCAAGCCATTCTCTTGCCTCAGCCTCCCGAGTAGTTGGGATTACAGGCGCGTGTCACCACACCGGGCTAATTTTTGTATATTTAGTAGAGACAGGGTTTCACCATGTTGGCCAGGATGGTCTCGAACTCCTGACCTCAAATGATCCGCCCTCCTTGGCCTCCCAAAGTGCTGGGATTACAGGCGTGAGCCACTGCGCCCGGCCTAAATGATAATGTTTAAAACAGACGTTAATAAGTTCTCAAAACTCATCACTTCTTAGTTATTGAACCACACTAGCCTCTGCTCGTTTTGCTCTTGAAGTTCCACCATACCTGTGATGGTGGAAATCTGTAAGAAGGTGTGTGCCACTGCCTTCAGGGAAGGTAGTCCCAACCCTACCTTCAGGGACTGACTTCACGTTGGTAGCTCAAGATCGGTTGTATTGGGAGTATTTACACCACAGAAGCCAGCACACGGTATAATCATGGCTTTCCCTGCTATTCCACATTTCTCAGTGCGCCACTGGTCTGACCCCAAATGCTCTGGGCCTCCTATCTCCCTTCCCATAGCCGACAACACTCCACTCAATTAAGCCAAAGGCAAAGATGAGGAAGGGGAACAAAGGGGAAAACAGGTGGAGAGAACAAGAATCCTCAGCCCTGCTGCCCCCAGATGAGGAAGAGGAACTTCCCAGGGTCATAAGATCAAGGCCGAGGTGGGCCAGAACTCATGCTTTCACGCTGGCCCAGGGCAACACCCCTGGGAGTTCTCCCCTCATCTGACATCTTGTGACCTGCCTGTTTTAAGAACTTGGTAGAGAATAAAAATTAGCCGGGCGTGGTGGTGAGCGCCTGTAATCCCAGCCACTGGGGAGGCTGAGGTAGGAGAATCGCTTGAACCTGGGAGGCAGAGGTTGCAGTGAGCCGAGATGGCGCCACTGCACTCCAGCCTGGGCGACAGAGTGAAACTATGTCTCAAAAAAACAAACACAAAAAACAAAAAACAAAAAAACAAAAAAGAGAGAATAAAAGCCATGTGCTCCGCTGGTGAGCAATTCCTTCTGGGACGGAAAGGGCTTTCACTGAGTCATCCCAAAATGTTCTTTTGAGCTCAAGAATGGCCCCAACTCTGTCCCCACCAGGATGGAGTTGATCACCTTTGGGCCCTGTGTCTCACTTCCTTCATTCAGCTAATACTCACTAAGGCCCAACTACATGCTAGACACAGGATACAGAGCAGTCAACATTACAAAGATCCTGACCCCAGGGAGCCAGCCTCCAAGCAGGGGCATCTGGGCCTCTCTCAGGCCAACGTCTCTCAGGCCACCATCATTCCACTCCCCTCCACTCTAATCCACGGCTCTGCATGTTATGCTGATGACGTATTCCTAAGACAGCAGGCCTTTCTATTTGTCAGCTCAAGTGGCTGCCATGTGGTGACAAGATAAACACACAATTTCGGAGGTCCCTGGGGCGGGGGAGGAGGAATTGGGGGTCAGATATTTGCATTATTTCAGACATAAGCATCATGAGGGCTTTTAATACTGTCACGTCACACCACACCACACCACACCGTTTGAAAGCTGCATCGTTAAGTTGTGCACAAACATGATTGCAGAGCCGTGTTTGTTAAGCCTCTGCCTCCCCCTCTAGGCTGTGGGAGTGACAGCAGGATGGGTGGGCACAGCCGGGTGGCTACTGAGACCACAGGGGTCTGGATTCCACAGAGGCCTGCAAGGCAGGCATGGGCAGGGCCTGGTTTCTCCCTAGCTCCTTGACAACCAGCCTTCCTGTGCCCTGGAGAACCTCTTAAACCACAGCCTTAACCTGAGCCTTGAGGCCTCCTGGGAAAAACTTTTCATAGCACGGCCTAAGGCAGGCAAGAGCTGCTGCAGCTGAGAGCCCCGACCAGAGAGCCCTCAACACAGATTTATGGGGAAACTGAGGCTGAGGTGGGCCCACATACCAAGTAGGTGTGTAGCACAGCCAGGAGAGGCCAAGGACTACGGAATCCCTCTCTGCCATGCCATAACACTGGGTTTACATCTCCTGGTGTATTATCACTCTGCTCCGCATCATGCCTCCTCCAGGGAGTCTTCCCAGATGCCCCTGGCACTAGGCCCTGCTCACCACCCCACCATAATCCTGTGTTTATTTCTCTTCACTCAATACCATCCTGTACCCCCAGGATTTAATATCAATGACTACATGGGTCAGTGGCCAGCAGAGAGGGAGTGACAGAGATCTGTCCACGGCCCCAGTCTACTAACTGGGCTATTAACCTGTCCACACACACTGACCACTGCCAATTAGCCTCTGCTGCCACCTGATCTTGTCTAACTCAATCCCTCCACAATGGAGGGGCCTCCTTTTGCTTCTGTCTCCCCTGGAAGGCTGAACTAGCAAGATGACAGCAGTTAAGAGTGCCCTGGACTGGAGGTCTGTGTCACAAAGCCCAAATTCAGGTTCCGGCGCTCTATCACTCTGCCAGTGAATTGCTGGCAGATTTCTGCCCCACCCATCATTGGGGTGGGGTTGGAGGGGAAGTCTGGGAGGACTGTCCCTATGTGTGAGGGCTGAAACACCAATTACCAGAGGCAGGATGGAGGCAGGTGTGTGGGGACACAGGAGGTGGAGGGGCTCACTATATACGTTCTTGGGCAGCTCACTTCCCTTCTCTTAGCCTCAGTTGCTTTCCTCTTCTTTTACAGACAAGGTCTCACTATGTTGCCCATGCTGAAGTACAGTCGCTTTTCACAGATGCAATGATAGCACACTACAGCCTTGACCTCCTAGGCTCAAGCAATCCTCCCCCGCCTCAGCCTATTAGGTAGCTGGGACTACAGGCCGTTGCCACTGCAACCGGCTGCCTCAGTCTCTTTGAGAAATGGGACAATAACTCCCATCTCCAGAGCAATTTGGAAACCAAAGAAGAACACACGCCAAGCTGTTTCATTAAGTTCTCTGTAACATGGTGGACTCTGGCTACAACTTACATCATCTGAACACCTACTACGTGCCAGGCGCCCACCCTGATCACCATCACCGGGCACGGTGAGCGCTGCCATTTTTCACCCAGGCAGAGAGGCTTGCAGGTTATGTAACTGAACATGATTACACAGCTGTGGAGCTGGAGATGGACCTGGAACTGAGGTCAAACTCCACCGCCTTTGCTCTCCACACACCTGCCTACACCCTACCTCTGGGAATGGAGTTTCAACCCTCACAACGAGGGACAATCCTCCCAGGCTTCCTCTCCAACCCCAGAGCGATGGTGGGTGGGGCAGAATTCCGCCCAACTCCCTGAGTTACAATGGGCCTCAGTTTCCTCATCTGTCCAACAGGGACCACACTCTGCCCCTCACAGGATGGCGGCTACAGGTATCACCCCCCTACACCCACCAAAGCACCCTGGGCCTCCCTCGCACCCTCCTGTTCCCCACCTGCCACCTGGAGACGCCTCTTCCCAGCCCCTCACCCTTAGGCGTGGAGGCGAATGCGCAAATCGCCTCCATCTCAGTTTCCCCGCCATTCCTGCGCTCACCAGGGGTCCGGCTGCCGTCGCTCAGCGGGTGCCATGGGTCACGGTCGGTGGCCACGAGCAGGCACTCGGGGTCGCGCAGGTGCGCGCACGCCTCGCTCAGCCTGGCGAAGGAGAAGTGCTCGTCGTAGCCCACGAGCACGGCGCGCACGCGCGGGGCCGCGCCGTCCCCCGCGCTCGGGTCGTCACCCGGGTCCCCAGCCAGGCGCAGCCCCGCGGCGCGCAACTCGGCGCGCAGCCCCTCGCCGCCCAGCACGAACACGGCGCCCGGCGCGCCCGGAGGCCCGGGCAGGCGCTGGCGCAGCAGGCGCGCGGCGCACAGCGCGGAGCTGAAGAGCTGCTCGGCGCGCAGCCCCCCGAAGCCGAGGCGCGCGAAGCGGAGGGCCAGCTCGGGCCGCGCGCGCCGGCTGTTGTTGCTCACAAACAGAGCCGCCTTGCCGGCCCGCGCCAGCCGCTCCAGCAGCTCCGGGGCGCCCGGCACGGCGCGCTCGCCGTTCCACAGCACCCCGTCACAGTCGAACAGGACCCCCTGCGCCCGGCCCAGCACGTCGCGCAGGGCCGCTCCGCGCAGCCTCTCGCAGCGCGCCATGCAGCCGGCTGGCCGCCGGCCTCCTGCGCCGCGCTCTCTCCGCGGGCACAGCGCGCTCGTCCTGGCACGTTCCCCGCAGCCGCCAATTGGCGCGCTGGAAGGACCGGGGGCGGGGCGAAGGCGTGGCCTGCGGCCAACGGGGGCGAGAGTCTGGGAGAGAACCTAGGCCGCGAGCGAACGGAACTTGGAGAAAGGGGCGGAATCGTGGCCAACAACGAGGGGAAGGAACCAATGAAGAGCTAGCCTGATCCCTCTCCCCGTCCCTGGTTCTGCTGGGCCAGTCGCCGCCGAGTTTCAACGCGGACTACACTCTTACGGGATGGGAGACTGACGCTCTTCTTAACCAATAAGAATCTACAAACAGAAAACGCGAAGCGAAGGCCCCGCACCTCCAGCCAATCAGAAGCTTAGGCGAGCTGGTTGCTAGGAGAAAAGCAGATGCTAAATGAACTGCCTTTGGGTCAAATCTCATGCCCTCTGAATCGTGGACGCTACAGTTCTGAGCGAAGTCCCAAGAAACGTGTGGGTATGATGGGGTAGGGGGCACATGGTGTCTTCTTGGATGCTGGAGTCCTCGGTCTAGACCCGTAGTTCTTCACACTGCGTTAGAGTCCCCTGGAAACTTATTTTCAGATATCATTTACATATAGTAAAATGCATTTTTTTTTTTTTTTTTTTTTTTGAGACGGAGTCTGCTCTGTCGCCCAGGCTGGAGTGCAGTGGCCGGATCTCAGCTCACTGCAAGCTCCACCTCCCGGGTTTACGCCATTCTCCTGCCTCAGCCTCCCGAGTAGCTGGGACTACAAGCGCCCGCCACCTCGCCCGGCTAGTTTTTTGTATTTTTTTTTAGTAGAGACGGGGTTTCACCGTGTTAGCCAGGATGGTCTCGATCTCCTGACCTCGTGATCCGCCCGTCTCGGCCTCCCAAAGTGCTGGGATTACAGGCTTGAGCCACCGCGCCCGGCCACGCATAGATCTTAAATGTACAGTTCAATGTCTTTTGACAAATGCTTTTAAAATCACCGATGTGTAGCAGGACAGATTCTCGTGTAACTGTTTTGGGTGAGGACTGGGCATTTTTTGGTTGGTTGGCTGAATTACAGGGATTCTGCTGTGAGGCTAGGGTAGGGAAGCACTGGGCTAGAGGCAGGACTGTCACCGGACTACGCCCTGGGAAGGCAGGAGGCAGAGTGGCCGTGGCCAATTGCCCAGGATAGTGATGGGGTGACCCAGGTTGGCTGGGTCCCTATCTTAGGGAGGGGGCCTTGTGATCTGGAGGCAACTACAGGTCTTGGGACCTTTGAAGAGCCACTGGTCTGCAGTGTGGGGATGAATGAATTATGAGCTGTGGTGTCATGGTTTTGAAGTTGTTTGCCAATTTCAGAGAAGGCTGTGACCCCCAGGAACAACTGGAGCTCTAAAGACTTGGGAAAAACCGTGCCTTGTAACCCAACCTTTGAAGCTCAACTACCTCCTACTCCCCAAGTGCGCTAAGCCTTTTGCTCCTGACCTTTACATAGGTAGTCTCCTTGGCCTGAATGTTCCTTTTTCCTTTAAAAATTTCACCTTCAGGCTTGGGCTCGGTGGCTCACGCCTGTAATCCCAGCACTTTGGGAGGCTGAGATGGGCGGACCACGAGGTCAGGAGATCAGGGCCATCCCGGCTATGGTGAAACCCCGTCTCTACTAAAAATACAAAAAAAAAAAAAAAAATTCGCCGGGCATGGTGGTGGGCGCCTGTAATCCCAGCTACCCGGGAGACTGAGGCAGGAGAATCGCTTGAAGCCGGGAGGCGGAGCTTGCAGTGAGCTGAGATCGCACACTGCACTCCAGCCTGGGCGACAGAGTCAGACTCTGTCTCAAAAAAGATAAAAAATAAATAATAAAATAAATAAATAAATAAAATTCACCTTCAGGTCAGCTCCTGAAAGACTTCCCTTAAAAATCACCTCCTTGGCCAGGCGCGGTGGCTCAAGCCTGTAATCCCAGCACTTTGGGAGGCCGAGACGGGCGGATCACGAGGTCAGGAGATCGAGACCATCCTGGCTAACACGGTGAAACCCCGTCTCTACTAAAAATTACAAAAAACTAGCCGGGCGAGGTGGCAGGTAGAAGCCTGTAGTCCCAGCTACTCGGGAGGCTGAGGCAGGAGAATGGTGTGAACCTGGGAGGCGGAGCTTGCAGTGAGCCGAGATCTGGCCACTGCACTCCAGCCTGGGTGACAGAGCAAGACTCCGTCTCAAAAAAAAAAAAAAAAAAAAAAATCACCTCCTCCAGGAAGGCTTCCTTAACCACCCACCCCATACACCTGAGTCTAGGTTATATGGCCACCCCTAACTTGGCTAATATGGGCTCCCAATGCAATGACACTTGATTTTGTTTTTGAGACCGGGTCTTACACTGTCACCCAGGCTGGAGTGCAGTGGCATGATCACTGCTCACTGAAGCCTCGAACTCCTGGCTCAAGCGATCCTCGTGCCTCAGCCCTCCTAGTTGCTGAGACTACAGGCAGACGCCACTATGCCCAGTTAATTTTTAAAATTTGTTTTGTAGAGACAGGGTCTCACTATGTTGCCCAGGCTGGTCTAGAACTCCTGGGCTCAAGCGATCCTCCTGCCTGGGGCTCCCAAAGTGTTGGGATTACAGGCATGAGCCACCGTGCCTGGCCAGACACTTGATTCTAATGGTCACTTCTGCCTGTCTGTTCGGGAACTCTTTGGGTACAGAGTTAAGTCTGGGAGCTAGCTCAGGGCCTGGCACAGAGCAGATTTAGGGAAGGTTTGAGGACAGATCCATCCCTGCTCCTTGGGGAGCCTTCCCAGCCTCCTCCCGGAAGGAGTGAGGGGTCCAGGAAACAGTGGGAGTGGTAGGCCAAGGGCGGTGCTCTGGTTTTCACTGGAGAGCAATGCCTCCAAGGAGGGAATTGTTACAAAGTTTCACAAATGAGGAAAAGGGATACCAATAAGTTAAAGTGAATTGTCCAGAATGTGAGGGACAAGCCAGGCTTTGAAGTCAGACCTAGGCTCTAATCCCAGGCCCCTGCCTGACTGCCGTGTGACCTTGGCAGGTCACTTCTGTCTGAGCCTCAGTCTCCTCACTGGTAAGAGGTAATGGTATTTACTGCACTAGGAGAAGATTAAGTGGAAATCATCCACAGAAAAGCACAGCATGTAGTGCAGAGAAAGCTCTAAAAATGTCTGCATGTCTGCTGTGATCTCATTTCAGACAGGAAGAAAGGCAAAGAATATGTATTTTTTTCGCCTTTATAAAATTGGCTTCTTTATTTCAAGAACAGAAAATAAAACTATCATTTGGGCAGCTGCTCCAGTTTTGTCCAAAATAATTTATTTACCAGCCTTACAAAAAATATGTTGGCAAGAGAAGAATCAGTCCCCTAGGAGCAGGGAAGCCTCTCCTTCCTTCCGGTGGCTCCCCTAGGACCTGCCGGAGAGTGGAGAGTCCAGCAGGGGCTCCCCAAGCCCAGGGTGGATGAGGAAAAGGTCAGGAAGTGGGGGACTGTCCTGAGCCCTCCTGGCCATGGGGGCCGACCCAGTGGGCACTGAGGCACTTGTGGGCAAAGGCTGGAGGCCCACGCCCCTTTGTGGGGGGTGAGAGCTGTCCTGGGAGGGCCAGGTGTGGAGGGAGGGGATGCTGGGGGCTGCTTAGGAAGAAACCAGCCACTCAGTTAGTCTCTGAGGCAAGGCTCCTGGGGCGGGGCTGAGGGGGGATAGCTGGGGTAGTGGGGACCCCACCGACAGCCTCAGGGGCTCCTCCCTCTGCTGTGGCAGCCCCCAGGTCCACCTGTGCAGGGGTACTCAGAGAGACTGGGCTGGGGGAGGCTGGACCTGGGGAGGCCGGGCTGGGGGAGGCTGGACCTGGGGAGGCTGGGCTGGGGGAGGCTGGTGAACGCCGGCTTTGGCGCCGGGCAGGCTGAGGGGGTGTGGGGGGTAATGGGGGTGGCACTGTGGGGGCTCGGAGGCTGCTGCCAACCAGACGTCGGGGCAGGGCTCGGGGGGTCCCAGGGCTTCCAGAGCCAGGGGGCAGGGGTGGGGCTGGAGGGGAGGAACGGGAGCCGGAGACCTGGGGGGGCGGCATGGTGGGCCGGGCTGGTGCTGGGCGCTTGGCTGTTGAGGAAGGAAAGGGTGAGGGATGTTGAGCGTCCACGTGGCCTGTGGTGAATCCACCAAGCTCCGTGCCCCCTCACAACCTTTGCATCTGCCATTCCCTCTGCCGGGAACACCGTTTCCGCGGCTGGCTCCTCATCATCTAGGCCTCTCCTTGTGCCCTTCGCCCCCTTGGAAGCTCTCCCTGAGCACCCTAGTTAGAGCCCCACCCCGTGCCCCACCCGAGCTGCTCCGTCACATTTTCCAGTTTTATTTTCTTTGCAGGAGTTTTTGTCCTCTGAAATTATCTTGTCCATTTATTTCTAATTTTTAAAATTCTTAAATTTTGAGACAGGGTCTCACTGTATTGCCCAGGCTGGTCTTGCACTCCAGGGCTCAAGCGAGTCTCCTGCCTCGGCCTCTCAAAGTGCTGGGATGGCAGGCGTAAGCCACCGTCCCCGGCCTATCTTGTTCATTTTTATTTTACTGTAGACTACCTGCCAGCCCTGGTCACAAGGCTCCCAGAGCTGTTCCGCCTACTCCTGGCTATCCACTGCCCACTGCCTCCACTGCCTCTGGGGCTGGGCAGGGCCACCCGAAGGTGTCAGTCACTCTCTCACCTGGCCGGCTCTGGGTCAAATTGACAGGTGAGCGTGCCAGAAGGGCTCAGGAGGCCCCTGGTTTCTTCCCATCCCTGCCACCTCCTCTCCTTCACTGCCACTGCCCTTTTTTTTTTGAGACAGAGTCTCACTCTTGTGAGTGCAGTGGCGTGATCTTTGCTCACTGCAACTTCCACCTCCCGGGTTCAAGTGATTCTCCTGCCTCAGCCTCCTGAGTATCTGGGATTATAGGCACCCGCCACCATGCCCAGCTAATTTTTGTATTTTTAGTAGAGATGAGGTTTCACCATGTTGGCCAGGCTGGTCTTGAACTCCTGGCCTCAAGTGATCCACCCGCCTTAGCCTCCCAAAGTGCTGGGTTTACATGTGTGAGCTACTGTGCCTCGCCCCTTCACTGCCCTTTAACGACTCTCTCCTTCCACTGTAATCTGTGACTTTTGGGCCTCTGGAGGGACGGGACTCCAGTACCCTAGCACTCACGCCGGCTCCCCTTTAGTGGGCATTTGCTGTATGCCAGGGCCAGGCACTCTTCCAGCAGCACCACTGAAGGCTCCGTGGAGCCCCATAAGGTAAGTGCAGACACTGTCCCATTACACAGAGGAGGAAGGTGAGGCTCAGACAGGTGAACTCACCTGCCCAAGGTCAAAGAGCTCAAATCTAAACCCAGAGTGCCAGGTGGCAAAACCTGGGCTTTTTATCACCTTGGTTCCTGGCCTCCCCTGGCTGCCTAAAAAGATAGGAGGACCTGGGACTGCCTGTCCCCTCTCCCCGTCCACCCTGTCCCCTCCTCCCCTCCCACAGCCAACTCACTCCTCCGAGCCATATCCTCCACCGGGGCAGCTGTCTCCGGGGGGCTCCTGGTGACCTTGGGGGAGGCTGGTCTGGGGGGTACCTCAGACTCTGTCCTGCAGAGGGAAGGAGAGGATGGGGCAGACTTGGTCACCTCCCAGAAGTCTCATGGAATCCTGGCAAGTCTCCAACTGCCAGGTGGCGTCTGGATCCTCCCAGCACTATCACCCTGTCCCCACCATCCACTGAGGCCCTGGCTGCTTTGTGACCCTGTGACAGAGTCCATGTTCCTCCAGGAACCAGGAGGGAGCCCCACCTGCCTGGTAGGTAGGGCCAGGATGGGGACAGGATGGGAGGTGGGACATAGGGCCTGACCTCTGCCCCAGCTCAAGGCCTCCATGTGCTTTTTTTTCTTGAGACAGACTCTTGCTCTGTCGCCCAGGCTGGAGTGCAATGGTGCGATCTCAGCTCACTGCAGCCTCCACCTCCAAAGTTCAAGCAATTCTCCTGCTTCAGCCTCTGGAGTAGCTAGGATTATAGGCACACACCACCATGCCTGGCTTTTTTTTTTTTTTTTTTGCAGTAGAGATGGGGTTTTGTCATGTTGGTCTTGAACTCCTGGCCTCAAGTGAACTTCTATCCACCTTTGCCTCCCAAAGTGCTGGGATTACAGGTGTGCACCACCTAGCCTTGTTTTGTTGTTGTTGTTGAGAAGTCTTGCTCTGTCGCTCAGGCTGGAGTGCAATGGCACAATCTTGGCTAACTGCAACCTCCGCCTCCTGGGTTCATGGGATTCTCCTGTCTCAGCCTCCCGAGTAGCTGAGATTACAGGTGCGTGCCACCATGCCCTGCTAATTTTTTACATTTTTAGTAGAGATGGGGTTTCACCATGTTGGCCAGGCTGGTCTCAAACTCCTGACTTCAAGTGATCCACCTGCCTCAGCCTCCCAAAGTGCTGGGATTACAGGTGTGAAGCCACCATACCCGGCCATTTCTTTTTCTTTCCTTCTTTCTTTTTTTTTTTTGAGACAGAGTTTCATTCTTGTTGCCCAGGCTGGAGTGCAATGGCACGATCTTGGCTCACCACAACCTCCGCCTCCCTGGTTCAAGTCATTCTCCTGCCTCAACCTCCCGAGTAGCTGGGATTACAGGTGTGCGCTATCATGCCCGGCTAATTTTTTGCATTTTTAGTAGAGATGGGATTTCACCATGTTGGCCAGGCTGGTCTCAAATTCCTGACCTCAAGTGATCCACCTGCCTTGGCCTCCAAAAGTGCTGGGATTACAGGCGTGAGCCACCACACCCGGTCATTTCTTTGTGAGACAGGATCTCACTCTGTCGCCCAGGCTGAGTGCAATGGCATCATCATTGCTCACTGTAGCCTCGACCTCCTAGGCTCAAGAAATTCTCCCACTATAGCCTCCTGGGTAGCTGGGACCACAGGTGTGTACCATCACAACGATCTCATTTATTTTTTGTAGAGACACAGTCTTGCTATGTTGCCCAGTCTGCCTCCACGCCATCTTTATGAGATGCTTTGGCCACTGGAAGCCAGAGAGCAGGTGAGAAGCAGAGGGGGTCCCAGGCTCATTCCTCACTGCCTTCGGGTCTCTGCTTGGTCATCTCTTCCTCAGGGAGGCCTTTCCTGGCCCCACAGCTAAAGTAGCCCCCTGCACTCTCTCTTATCCTGCTCCCCCTCCCTTGGCAGCGCCTCTCCACCTGACACTATAGAGAGAACGCACCGGTGGCTGTGCTTGATGCTGTCTCTCTCTCTCCCTGTGCCCTGGAATGTGAGCATTTGTCTTGCTCATCAGGAAATTCAAAGTGTGAGCTGCAGTGCTCTGTGGTACTCTGAACAGCAGCTGCTTGGTATGGAGGCACCACGGTACCACAAAGCCCTTCCAGATTTAAACGATCAAAGAGAAGACTGCAGCCAAGCATGGTGGCTCATGCCTGTAATCCCAGCACTTTGAGGGGCTGAGGCAGGCGGATTGCTTGAGGCCAGGAGTTCAAAACCAGCCTCGCCAACATGGGGTAACCCTGTCTCTACTGCAAATACAAAAATTAGCCAGCTGTGGTGGTGCATACCTGAAGTCCCAGCTATTCAGGAGGCTGAGGCAGGAGAATTGCTTGAACCCAGGAGGTGGAAGCTGCACGTGAGCCAAGATCTCGCCACTGCACTCCAGCCTAGGCAACAGAGCGAACTCCGTCTCAAAAAAATAAATAAACAACAACAAAAAAAGAGGCCGGGTGCAGTGGCTCACACCTGTAATCCCAACACTTTCAGGGACCAAGGTGGGTGGATCATTTGAGGCCAGGAGTTCAAGACCAGCCTGGCCAACATGGTGAAACCCCGTCTCTACTTAACATACAAAAATTAGACAGGTGTGGTGGCACCTGTCTCCCAAGTAATCCCAGTTACTTGGGAGGCTGAGGCATGAGAATCACTTGAACCTGGGAGGCACAGGTTGCAGTGAGCCAAGATTGTGCCACTGCACTCCAGCCTGGGCGACAGAGTGAGACTCTGTCTTAAACAAAACAAAACAAAACAACTCTCGAAGGTATTTTCAGATTCCAAAACGATCATCTCTGGGGTTCCCTAGAATTGGACACAAAGCCTGGTACACAGTAGGTGCTCAGGAAATTGCCACATGATGAACAGGGCACACATCAGTGGCTGAGACAAATACTGGCTCTGAGTCTCCGCCCCACCCTCTCCAAACTAGGAGATCTGGTCTTTGGGATGAAAACACTAATAATTACATTTCTAAAAATTCAGCTTCCAGCTCTGAGACATGGTGCCTCAGGCAGACTGTCTGTGGGACCACCACAGGAGCCATTCATGCCCCTCAGTCCTCACCTTTCCTTGGTAGCTGCTGAGGCCAAAGCTGGGGCTGGAACTGGAGCTGGAGCCGGAGCCGGAGCCGGGGTGGTGGTTGGGGTGGGCACAGCAGTGGGTGGAAGTTCCTCAGAGGCCAGCCTGTCACTGACCGTGTCCTGGAGGGTAACAGCTGAGAAGAGGCCTGACACGTTGAAGTTGATGTCTGGAGACAGAAGGAGCGGAGACGGCTCTCAGAGACTGTGCCAGACTCCTCACTCCACTGGCTGGGACCATTCCCCCTTCCCCTGAACCCACGTGGACCATGCTCAGCTTCCCCTCTCCCGTGTGGGTCTCATCACAACCCCACAAAGCAGGCAGACCATCCCTATTGTAGAAATGAGAAACTGAGGCTCAGACTTCCTCCTGGACTCATGGTGAGTTTGTGGGGCTGCAGGGGAGGGAGCAGGGCAGAAGGAGGGCACCCAGCAGGGGATCCATGCAGGCAGGAGCTTCACCTCCAGGGAAGAGGGTGTCTGCACTCTGGATCAGCGCCTCGACGACACCCACCACCTGGATGGAAGACACGGAAGCCGCATCCAGCTGGGCCTGGTCCCTGGGACAAAGAGATGCATCTGCTTAGCAAAGGGTTTGTGACCCCAACTCTCTGGTCCTGTGCTGGGCAGTGGAGACACGAGGATCCATCATATTGAGTCCTTGTTCTCAAAAAGCCCACAAACCACCAGTTGATGGTAAATGTATCACTCACATGCCAAATGTCCCCCTTTCCTCACCCTGACAGACACCACAAATTAATCAAGGACTCTTTCCCTCATGGTTGTCATCTAGACAGCCTCTACCAAACAAATAAAATCAGCACGTGGGAGAAAATCTTGCCATCTATGGCCAGGTAAATAATGATGACTCCTCACATAGCACTGCACTTTACACTTTTTATTATTTCTTCTTTTTTTTTTTTGAGACGGAGTCCTGCTCTGTCGCCCAGGTTAGAGTGCAGTGGCGTAATCTGGGCTCACTGCAACCTCTACCTCCTGGGTTCAAGCAATTCTCCTGCCTCAGCCTCCTGAGTAGCTGGGATTACAGGCGTGTACCACCACGCTCAGGTAATTTTTGTATTTTTAGTAGAGACGGAGTTTCACCATGTTGACCAGGCTGGTCTCGAACTCCCAACCTCAGGTGATCCACCTACCTTGGCCTCCCAAAGTGCTGGGATTACAGGCATGAGCCGCTGTGCCCGGCCTGTTTCTTCTTCTTTTTTTTTTTTTTGAGACGGAGTCTCGCTCTGTTGCCCAGGCTGGAGTGCAGTGGCACAATCTTCGCTCATTGCAAGCTCCACCCCCTGGGTTCATGCCATTCTCCTGCCTCAGCCTCCTGAGTAGCTGGGACTACAGGCGCCCGCCACCACGCCCAGCTAATTTTTTTGTATTTTTACTGGAGACAGGGTTTCACAGTGTGCTAATTTTGTTGTATTTTTAGTAGAGACGGGGTTGCACAGTGTTCGCCAGCATGGTCTCGATCTCCTGACCTCGTGATCCGCCCGTCTCGGCCTCCCAAAGTGCTGAGATTACAGGCTTGAGCCACTGTGCCCGGCCAGGGGTGGAGCTATTAATAGAACCTGATTGAGCCGGACACGGTGGCTCACACCTGTAATCCCAGCACTTTGGGAGGCCGAGGCTGGTGGATCACGAGGTCAGGAGATCGAGACCACCCTGGCTAACACGGTGAAATCCCGTCTGTACTAAAAATACAAAAAATTAGCCAGGAGTGGTGGTGCGCACCTGTAGTCCCAGCTACTTGGGAGACTGAGGCAGGATAATTGCTTGAACTGGGGAGGCAGAGGTTGCAGTGAGCAGAGATTGTGCCACTGCACTACAGCCTGGGCAACAAGAGTGAAACTCTGTCTCAAAAAAAAAAGAAAAACAAAACAAAACAAAACAAAAAACCCGAACCCGGCCGGGCGCGGTGGCTCACGCCTGTAATCCCAGCACTTTGGGAGGCCGAGGCGGGCGGATCACAAGGTCAGGAGATCGAGACCATGGTGAAACCCCGTCTCTACTAAAAATAGAAAAAATTAGCCGGGCGCAGTGGCGGGCGCCTGTAGTCCCAGCTACTCGGGAGGCTGAGGCAGGAGAATGGCGTGAACCCGGGAGGCGGAGCTTGCAGTGAGCCGAGATTGCGCCACTGCACTCCAGCCTGGGCGACACAGCAAGACTCCGTCTCAAGAAAAAAAAAAAAAAAACAAAAAAAAAAACCCGAACCCGATCTCTGGGCTCCCAGCTTTCCATGCCACTAAACATCTCATCACCACCACTGGCCAGAATGCCAGAATGACTCTCTCCAAAGCCCTGTGGACTGCACGGCCCCTTCGGCCTGTTCCTCACGGCAGCCGCAAAAACAGGAGCTGCTCAACCCACTCCAAAAATGGGGACACCGAGGCCCAGGGGAAAAATAAGACAACAGATGGCTGGGGTGGGATCTGCCTTCCTCCTCCCACCTCCCCCAGCCCACGGCCCCTCACCCTTCTTTCTCAGGTGGCCATAGCAAGTTGGGTCCCAGGACTATGGCGATGTTGCTGGGTGTCATCTTGTTCACTTCCTGCTCCTCTGCCAGCCGTGCCAGGAACTTCATCAGGTACCTAAGGGCAGAGGTAGGCTTAGGCCAGGGGCAGAACGCACCCAGCCCTGAGAATTCTCCAGCTCAGGGTTTCCAAAGAGTGTGAAAGACACCGCCCAGGCCGGGCGCGGTGGCTCAAGCCTGTAATCCCAGCACTTTGGGAGGCCGAGACGGGCGGATCACGAGGTCAGGAGATCGAGACCATCCTGGCTAACACGGTGAAACCCCATCTCTACTAAAAATTACAAAAAACTAGCCGGGCGAGGTGGCGGGTGCCTGTAGTCCCAGCTACTCGGGAGGCTGAGGCAGGAGAATGGCATGAACCCGGGAGGCGGAGCTTGCAGTGAGCTGAGATCTGGCCACTGCACTCCAGCCTGGGTGACAGAGCAAGACTCCGTCTAAAAAAAAAAAAAAAAAAAAAAGAAAGACACCGCCCAGAATGGTCTTAACATTGTCACAGTTAAAGCAGCTTATCCGCTGAGCGCCAACCCTGCGGCCGGCACTGAGCCAAGTTGAGTCCTCGAAGCCACCCTACAGGGTAGGGACTGTTACAGTCTGCATTTTTCAGATGATGACGCCGAGTGGCCTGCCCCGAGGTGGCATGCGAAGTCAGGTGGCTTCAAAAGTTCAAGGTCTCATTCACTTCAATGCTTTACATAAAAATATGTATGTGACTAATTCGGCCGGGTGCAGTGCCTCACGCCTGTAATCCCAACACTTTGGGAGACTGAGGCGAGTGGATCACCTGAGATCAGGAGTTCGAGTCCAGCCTGACCAACATGGTGAAACCCCATCTCTACTAAAAATACAAAACTTAGCCGGGTGTGGTGGCAGGTGCCTGTAGTCCCAGCTACTCAGGAGGCTGGCTGAGGCAGGAGAATTGCTTGAACCCAGCAGGCGGAGGTTGTAGTGAGCTGAGATTTAGATTGCAGCACTACACTCCAGCTTGGGCGACAGCGTGAGACCCTGTCTCAAAAAAAAAAAAAAAAGTATGTGTATATATATGTAAATGACTAATCCATCAAAGCTGCATTTGCAGAAATATTTCTTAAAATATAGTGACAAGGCCAGGCTCAAGCCCAGGGTCCCTGACCCCAGCTGGGCTCTGGCTCTGCGGCAGGCTGGGGCGGCAGGCTGTGGCGGCAGGCTGTGGGGGCGGGCTTGGGCTCACCTGAGGTTGCTGAGGTTCTCGGGGGGCAGGCGGCTGCACACTTCTTGGAAGGCCTGCAGCCGGGCCCCTGGCTCCTTCAGGCTGCGGGGGGAGTGGAGAGACCTGTCAGCCAGCACAGGGCTACCCCTTTGCATCCTCCTCCTCCCCATCCCCTCCCTCCTCCAACATCCTCACCTGGCTGCCCTCATCCAGTCGTCATAGAGGTCGAAGGTCATCAGGGGCTCTGGCAGCTCCCGCAGATAGGACTTGAGGGCACCTGAAGCAGGAGTGTGGGGAGGGTCAGAGGCAGCCCCCACCCCGCTCGCCCACTTTCCCTGTAGAAGGAACCCCTGGCCCTTGTTCACACTAACGTGTCTAGGTCTGACAGTTTCTTTGGGCTGCAGGCCCTTTTGAGAAAATGAAGGCTAGCCATCATTTCCCCAGAAAAATGTACAAACATTTTGGGGGGGCTCATGATGGATCCCACATTAAGAACCCCTGAGTGTCCTCAGTCTCCTCAACAGAATATCAAGTCTTGAAGCCAGGCTATCTTGGGATCATCTCACGCCACTGCACCCTTTCCCCCCAACCTCCTGCCCAGGGCTCCCCGGATCAGGCACCTGCCACGGCGTGTGGGTCGGAACAGAACTCCTCCAGGCTGTGGGGGTCCGAGGCCATCGTCTGCTTGAGGCGCTTCAGCACTGAGGCCCCAGCAGCCAGACGGAAGAGACCCTGGGTTCAAGAGAGGGCAGGCAAGGGTCATAGAGGGGTAGGCAGGGCAGGATACCCAGGGGCCTTGTAGCCTGGGGTGTGTCACTGGCCCTCGCTAGGCCTGTGTCCCCACTGGTGTGGCCGGCAGTGTGGGCACCATGGTGTCCACAGGCCTCAACCTTCAAGGTCTAGAATTCTGAGCAAAGGGCGGGGCTGGGAAGTCTGGGAGGAGGTGGGAAAAATCATGGGGAAATGGGAGCCCAGTCAGAAGTGGAAGGGAGGGGCCAGGCGCGGTGGCTCATGCCCGTAATTGCAGCACTTTGGGAGGCCCATGCAGGTGGATCACTTGAGGCCAGGGGTTCGAGACCGGCCTGGACAACATGGTAAAACCCCATCTCTACTAAAATAAAAAAAATTAGCTGGGCATGGTGGTGGGCATCTGTAATCCCAGCTACTTGGGAGACTGAGACACAAGAATTGCTTGAACCTGGGAGGTAGAGGCTGCAGTGAGCCAGGAGCATACCACTGCACTACAGCCTGGGTGACAGCGAGATCCTGTCTCAAAAAAAAAAAAAAAAAGGGCCGGGCACAGTGGCTTATGCCTGTAACCCCAGCACTCTGGGAGGCCGAGACAAGTGGATCACCTGAGGTTAGGAGTTCAAGACCAGCCTGGCCAACATACTCTCATCTCGATTAAAAAATACAAAAATTAGCTGGGCGTGTTGGCGCACGCCTGCAGTCCCAGCTACTTGTGAAGTTGAGGCAGGAGAATCACTTGAACCCAGGAGGTGGAGGCTGCAGTAAGCCGAGATCGCGCCACTGCACTCCAGCCTGGGTAACAGAGCAAGACCCCGAAACTCAAAAAAAAAAAAGAAGTGTAAGGGAGAAAGGAGGCCCCAGCAGGATTGCTGAGTAGCTCAAAACTAATTTGGGGTATCTGCCACCTCCAGGGTCTGTCTGCAGGACAGGGGGGCAATGTATTCACAGCAGATCCAGCCAGTGTGTGGCAGTGGAGCCCCTGGTTTGAGAAGTCACCTTCTCATATGACTCTGGGCATGGTTACCTCTGTACCTCTGTCTCCCTCTTGTGAAATGGAGCCAGGAATGCAAAGGCTTCTAGCACAGCGCCTGGCCCACGTGAGCATCGACACGTGGGAGGTAGTGTGGATGCCGCAGGAGGTGACCATGTCTTCTCCCAGGGAACTGGGCTCGAATGAGGGAATTTCAGGCACCACGACAGGGCAGCATGTGGGGGGTTTGTGACAGAATGAGGGCCCCAGTGCTCCTTCCCCACCTGCCCCAGGGGGCCCCACCTCTTCCTTCATGCCCTCAGAAAGCAGCATCATGACACAGGCCTCAATGGGCAGGGCAATCTCCCGGCCCAGCTCATGCAGGTGGGTTGCCAGCGACACCCCATACACCCTGGAGAAGTGGGTGGCTGCCATCGACGGGGAGTGGTCTGCAGGGATGAAACAGATCAGTGGCCCAGGGCCTTTCCACCCAAGCAGTCAGGCAGGGGCACCCCCCTGATGTCCTCAAGGTGGTACCACCTGCCACCGACTGTCCAGGCCCACATCTGAAATCATCCATCACATCTCTCGAATCGGCCCGCCTCCACTGCCTCTGTCCTAGTCTAGGCTACTGTTGCCTCCTTCTGTCTCACAGGCCTGGCTCTAGTCCTGCCCCCTTCACTCCACCCTCCACATGGCAGCCAGAGCAGCCTCTCCGTCACAGATTAAACCCAGCTCTCGGACCCCAGCCACAGCTTTCTGCTGCCTTTCAGGATGAAGTGCAAGCTTCTCAGTAAGCCCCGAGCAGGGCGGGGTCAGGGGTGTGGTATCGCCGGGCCTACATCCCCACCTGCTTGGCCATGGTTCTCCCTCAGCTCAGCCAGGGCCGTGTCCAGAGAGCTCAGTGACCTGCGATGGTAATCGGCTTGAATCTCCAGGAGCTGTGGGGATGAAGGGACACCCTGAGTGGAAGTGAGGGAAGCTGAGCCTTCTCTAGGGTCCTTGAGAGCAGACACCCCCTCCACCATCACACAGAGCCCCACTGGACCCTGGCTGTGGCATTCAGCCCCGAGCTCTGGATGGATGGGGCCCGGTCTTGAACTCACATGAATGAAATAGTTGGCATAGGAGTCCTCCTTGGTAACAAAGTGGTACAGGTCAGCCAAGTACTCGTCCTTGGGGACAGAGAGGGGAGAGCTTACATTAGGTGAGGCAGGGGGTCTAGAGGGAAAGAGGAGGCTTGGAGGGGTTGGTGACCTGTGCCCCAGGCCACACAACTGCAGGTGGAAGTCCCAGCCAGGCTCCTCTCCTCTGCCAAGGTTGGTGCTTGGGGCCAGCCCATGGGAACTCCCTCAAACTTTTCTGGCTTCTCGTCCCCATCTCTGTGTCCCCATAGCCTTACCACAGTGCCCTGTTTTGTTTGTGTTTTTGTGCGTTTTTTTTTTTTTTTTGAGACAGACTCTCGCACTGTTGCCCAGGCTAGAGTGCAATGGCGCGATCTCGGCTCACTGCAACCTCCGCCTCCTGGGTTCAAGCAACTCTCCTGCCTCAGCCTCCCGAGTAGCTGGGATTATAGGTGCCCGCCACTACGCCCAGCTAAGTTTTTGTATTTTTAGTAGAGATGGGGTTTCACCATGTTGGCCAGGCTGGTCTTGAACTCCTGACCTCATGATTTGCCTGCCTCCCAAAGTGCTGGGATTACAGGTGTGAGACACCGCGCCCGGCCATGCACAGTACTGTTATCATCCAATCATTCATTCACTCTTCATTCATTCACTTACTCGTTCAGCAAACACACGGAGACTCAGGGAACAGACCAAGTCTTGGCCTCCCCATGTTATGCATGGGGTACAGACAGAAGAGGGTACAAGGGAATGGCGGAGCTCTGCTGCCTTCTAGCCACATGGCCTTAGGCAAGTCATGTCACCCCTCTGAGCTTCAGCTTCCTTGCCTGTGAGATGGGGCCAGGACCCACCCCTGCCACCCCTGTACATCCAGGAGACCCATGTGGCCCTCACCCTGCATTGCTCCACCTTCCTCTTCAGCTCCTCCTCCTCCTCCTTCAGCGTCTCCACCTTGTTGGCCATAGTCGTGTGGCTGTGACTGCCCGGGCCGCCTCCCAGGCCTTGACTGCTGCCTGAATTCTTGGTTGCCTGACTGAGCCTGGGGATGATCCCAAGGGGAGCTGGTCACCCGCCCTGTTGCATGTCCAGAGCCAAGTGTCCCCTCCATGCAGCAGACCACATGGTATTCTAGGATTTGGAGCTGCAGATCTGAGAGCTCCACTGGCTGGGGCCTCAGCCCAGGCTGGGCTACGAGTGCACTGGGTTGCCCCCTGGTGGCGGGTTTGGTGATCACAGCCACCCAGCAGAGCCGAGAACAGGGACAGCCGCAGGACTGTTTATGGCGGTCCTACGCTTTGGGGTCGCCCCAGCACCAGCTGTGACACACACGGGCACACCCTCACAGATACCCTCACCACCTGTGTTTCTAGGGACCAGGCATGCGCAAGTATACACACTGTACTTAGCGGACCCCACAGCATCCTCCCGGTGTGGCCAGGGCCTCAAAGCTCTACGACCATCTCTGTGGGCTGACCCAGATATAAGCCCCCTGAGTGGCCGGGGCTCCCACCTGCTCTTGAGTGTGTTCCAGTCGGACACGAGCTTCTGGAGGCTTTTCTTGTGCTTGAGGATGGCTGGCAGCTCCTCCTGAGGATGGGCATGGGGGGTCAGTGTGCTGGGGGAGGACGGAGCCAGCAACCGGGGAAGGTGGGGACCGGGAGCAGGGCACAGGCTCACCTCACTCAGCCTGCTGAGTGGCTGCAGGACGTCCCTCTCCAGGGTCATCTCAAACTCGGCCAGGATGCGGGCCAGCTGGTTCTGGATGGCACAGCTCATCTCCAGGGCCTTCCTGTGGACACGGCACCCAATGGGCCCAGGCGCCCACTGCCCTCACCTCCACTGGAAACACCTGGTGGGGCCTCTCCTCCTTCAATTCCGGCCCCTCCTAGATATCCTTCATCTCTGCTAAGGCCGAACACCCTCCCAGGCCTGGCCGCCCTCACTGACTTGAGCACTGTCCCCGGCCTGGTCATTCTTCCGATGTGGATGCCCTCACCACCTGGACCCCTCCCAGCTGAGATCATGTCTTGGTAGCCCCAGGTGAGGGCAGGGCCCCGTCTATGCTCACCCCATGCTGGAATCAGGGTCCAGCTCCTTGAAGCTCTCGGCCATCGTGGTGGACAGAGCCATGAGGGGAAGCTTCTTCTGCAGGGAGGTTGGGGCTGGCGGTGAGTGTCCTTGCCTCCCTCCACCCTGCCTGAGCAGCAGGCCAGCCCCTTGGGGGCAGGCGAGGAGGGAACCCAGGAATGCCACAGTCCCAGATGAGAGTGGAAACAAGATGACAAGGCGTGGTGGGGGTGACATTTCCCTGAGACCATGGATGGAGCCCCTCCCCATCTGGAGTGCCCTTTTCCTCTTCCCAGAAGCCACTTGACTGGGCAGGAAGGGATGACCAAGTCCTACTGCAGACTGGGAAACTAAGATGCAGGGAGGGCAGGGAGCTTGCCCCAGGTCACACGAGTGGAGGGAGAATGGGAGGGGGAGCTGGCCTGGGAATGGGGGCTCTTTCCCCTGTCCCAGGGTATATGTGGCTGACCTAGCCACTGCTGAGCTCAAACGCCCTATGACTCCCAATTTCCTTGTCTTGGCCACACTGAATTGTCAACTGATTCCAAAACATGGCCCCACACTCCCACCCCATCTGGAGTTACGGAGAATGCCTGCTTTGGGATCAGAGACCAGGGTTCAAACCTCAGTTCTGCCACTTACTGGCTATATGACCTTGGGCAAGTGACTTTACCTCTGAGCCTCCAATTCCTCATCTGTAAAACAGTGCCTTTCCCTAGGGTTGTTGCCAGTGTTCCATGAGACAATGCGCTAATATGTTAGCAATAGGCTGGCAGTTATCAGCCAATAAACACTTGATTAATACATGAGTATCCCTCAAAAGCCAGCTCAATTGCTACCTCCTTCAGGAAGCCCTCTGAGGCTGCCCCATTGAGAGCCTGCTCTGCATGCTGAGTGGACAGAGAAGTTCAGGTGCTGGCAGAGGCCTGGCCTTGGCTTATGGGGATTGGTGCACAGGAAAGTGGGGTAAAGGTGACAGGGAAGGTACAGGGCCTTTTGAGTGCAGTGCCAGAGAGGCCTTGGAACAGAGCAGTCTCCATGCCCTTGGTGCCACTCAGATTGGCAAGGAAACCCCAGCCCCGACTTTGCTTCCCCATTGGACAGAAGTCTCCTGCTCAGGCTCCTCCTTCCCAGGACCCCCGACTCACCACCCGCTTGTCCATGTCTGCCCCACTCTGGCCCTGCAGACAGGCCTGCAGCCGCTTGTGGACATTGTGGGCTGCTCGCTTGGCCGGCTCCAGCCGCTGTTCTACCTGGCAAGGAGGTTTGGAGGTTAAGGATCAAGAAAAGTTGTCTCCCCCTGAGCAGGAAACTTTCTACTGTCCCCTGGGGACCCCATGGCCAACAGCTTGAGGAATGACTCAACCCGGGCCCCTAGCTGGCATCCCCGCCCTGGCCCTCTGCTCTGACAGCCTGCACAGGCCTGCCTTCCCACCCGCCCGGCCCAGGCACGTACCTGCAGCAGGTGCTCACCCAGGAACTCAGCGGTCTCCGGGGTGCTGCGGGGGGAGAGCGCTTCTGCTGAGCCTGCCTGGGTTAGAACGCCCCTTACTCCCCCTCCCCGCAGCAGGGCACCTGGACCCCAGTGCTTCCACTGTCCCTCCCAGGTGCGGCCCGCCCTGGGTGGCCCAGTTGCCTCATCCCAGTCAGAGAACATTCCATGGGGGTGGGAATAGGATACATGGGTTTTTCCTCCTCCACCCAGGGCTGTGTCCTGAAAGAGGGCGGACAGATGAAACTGAAGGGGAGGCTGGGAGACCCACCCAGGGCCTAGCTTTGGGACACAGAAGCCTGTCTTCTGCCCACTCCCAAATCCTCAGCCCACCCCAGGATGAGGAGTATTAGCTGGCTCCAAGAACGGGAAGTGCGGGAGCTCAGAGTCCCAGGCTCAGTCACACAGCACTCTGGACTACAGCTGTGGGCAGGGGTGCACAGGCCCCTGGACCCCACCTGGGGACACATGGGGGATGCCGAGGCCCATGGCAAGGTGGCCTAACTGCCCAGGCTACGTAGGCATCTGTGCCAGTGGGAGACTAGAACTAGATCTCTGGACACCCGGTCCCCTCCCCGGACCCAGAGAATGGGGAACTCCTGAGGCAGGGGAAGAGGAGCAGAGAAGACAGGCCCTCAGAGGCTCCCCAAACTTCCGGCCTCCGTGCTACCGGCTCAGAGGCTGGGGGTGGGAGCTGGGAGACCTGGGGATGTTTCCACCTGAGTCTGGGAAAAGCAGAAACAAGACAGAGAAGCAAGAGGCCCCTGAGGTGGGGGGAGGGGTAAGGGAACGGACGCTGCAGGCCAGGGGCAGGCCCCTCCTCCCGCCAGGCCAGGACCCGTCTCCTCCCCTCGCCCCAGGTCTGCGGCCCTAAATGGACCCTCCTCCCTCCCCAGCCCAGCAAGCAGAGGTGGTGAACTGCCCCATTGTCCAGAGGGAACAAGTGAGGTCAGGAGGACCATCCACTTAGAGACTCGTGGAGGCAGAGAAATTTGTGTCCTAGGGCAGAGAGCATTCTCCCGCCTGAAGCCCCCTCCAATCCAGTAAGGGGGGGCATCCCTTCCCGCAAAAGCCACCCCTGCTCCTCCAGCTCTGCCCGAGAGACGGGGGCGGCGTTCAGAAGGGAGGAAGAGAGGGTCTGGCCGCTCAGAGAGTGGCTGCCCAGCTGTCCCCAGTCTCCCCCATCCCCGTCTCCCCCCACACCCTTTTACGACCCCTCAGGTCCTGCCCGGGTAAGAGTGGGGCTGGAAGGGGGTGACACTCACCGTCCCAAGCTGCCCGTCTGGGCCAGCTGCCGCATGCGGTGCAGCTGCCTCTTCATCATCTTGGGGGCGGGCTGGGGGCTGCGGGGTCACGGCGGGGGTCGCGGGCCCGGGCAGCCCCCGGCCCAGCCTGCCTCTCCTGCGGCGCGGCTCTCGCCCCGGATGGGTGGGCGGCGCTCTCGCTTCCTGGGCCGCCGCGCGGCTCTCGCTGGCGGCCGGCTCTCTCCTCCCCCGCTCACGACTCCGCCCCCGGCCCCCAGGTCACTCCTCTCTCCAAGTTGGTTTCCTCGCCCTCCCCCGGCTTCCGGGCCCCCCGGCGACCCCCGGCCGGGCCCCCGCTGCTGTGAGTCCGCCGGCCGCGGCCGTCCACAGGTTGTGCCCCGCTCCTCCTCCCCGCAGCGCCCCGCCCAGCCCTGGTGGCGGGAAGCAGGTAAGCCCGTTCCTGCCCCCGCGCCCGCAGCCCGCCCCAGATGGGGTGCCTGCCCCACCCGCAGCCGGCAGGCCCAGGGTATAAATAACCTTTGCATCCCTCGCAAAGGGGAAAGAGGGTGCCAAGCGAAGGAGGGATGGGCCTTTCTGACCTGTCCTGGCCCCTCTGGACTTGCAGGGATACTGCCCTGCACTCCCTCCCGCAGAGGACCTCTGGCCCCCTGGAACTAAACCCCCCACCACTCGATGACTGGCTGGAAGCTTTGGCTTCCTGGGGCCAAGGGCTGCTGTGTGGCCGTGGACAAGTCCCTGGAACTCCAGACTCGCTTGTCTCTAATGGTCTAATGGGCCAGCTGTCCTGGGCCTGCCCATCCCGCAGAGTGGACAAGACACCCCTGCCTGCTCCTTTTAAGGGAGGTGTGTGCCATCCCCCCAACCACCAAGAACTCTCCCAGAGCAGTTCCCGACACCCTGTTCTCCACATCTCCCGGCAGTTTGCTCCATCTGTGAAGCTCATCTCCTCTCATTCCTCCTGGCAAATGGCCTCAGTCCCTCTTCCTTCTTGTAGGGCAATGATGTGGGTGCTGCTCTGACGGCCCCCAAACTCAGTAGTTCTCTTTGGCCCTCCCCTCAACACAGAGTTAGGCATACAGTAGTTGCTCCATAACTGCTGGTTATACAAAATGTGAGAGCCTTTGGGAGACAGTAGGCTCTCCTTACCCTGCACTGCTGTGGCATCAGGAGCCGCAGGGGTGGGGAGGAGGGGAGGGTGTGCCGCAGAGTCCTGCCACACCCTCTGCACTTTGCTTTGTTAGTTTCAGTTTAGTTTGAGACTAGAGCCACTACTGTGTGCCGGTGCAGACTGGGCGCCTCTCAGAGGCAGGACCTTGGCCCCACACGTCTCCGTTCTCCTAGTGCCCAGCACTGGGCTTGGCACACTCACTGGCTGCTTCTCTCTTCCCTAATGAGGCAGGCCTCATTGGGGTAGGAGGAGCTGAGAAGGGAACCCAACAGCTGCCTGCTATGGCCAGAGCCTCCCAGATGGGAGCCCACCTGAGTGTGGAATCCTGGTAGGAAGTTGGGAGGCTCCAAGATCAAAGCTCAGGCCAGGATGAGATTTCAGGCAAGGTTCCTTCCCCCATCTCCCTTTTCCCAACAGGAAGACTGCTGGCCAGTGACTATGGGTGGCATGGCAAGGGAACCTCAGGTGCCATCCTTCCTGTCTCTCGGGAAGTCTCTGGACTATGTGGTGCCCCCACTCTGTTCCAGCCAAGCCTCCAGCCCAGACCACACTGGGCCTGGGCTTGTCTGGTTCTCTAGCTGGCCGAAGGTCCTCGAAGGCAAGGTTTGGCTTATACTTCTGTCCCTCCTAGATGTGCCCAGTCCTGAGTCCCAGCTCTGGCCTGGGGAGGGGTCAGTACATGTGGGTTGTAGCAGCAGCTGTGGTGGAAACTACCCGAGCCATATTATCAGGCTAACTGAGCTCTTGCCCCGCACCCCTGCCCTGGTCTCCAGACTCCCCTCCAGCCAGACCCAAGCGTTCTGGGCAGGAAAGGTGCCCTAGGCCTTTGAGTTGGATTCGCGTGGGACGGCTGTGCCTCTTAGCTGGGTGATGGGTAGATTTTAGGCCCTCCCTTGTCACACTTGGATGTTGAATCATAGAAGGATGGACTCCCCAAAGGTTGGGTTAGAGTTACAGGCTGTTCCTTAGAAGGATGTTGTAATCAGAGACTTACGGACTCAGAAGTTTTGATCAATGGGTGTTGGGATCATGGCCTTTCTAAACTGCGGACACAGAAGGGGGACCTCAGAGATCCCCAGCCAACCCCTCATGGGGCCCTTCCCCAATCCAGGGGCCTGTTGACTTGGGTGGTTCTTTACCAGGCTGGTCTTAGCTGGCTCCTGCTAAATCCTCGGGGGCCCAACAGTGTGCCTGTCACAGTGGCTCAGGCAGCAGGAACAGAGAGAGCTTAAGGGTGTGGAGGAGGTTAGCTGGCCAGGCTCTGGCTCTCACTAGCTGGGTGACCTTACGTGGGACACTTCACCTCTCTGAGCCTCAGCATCCTCCTCAGTAAATTGGAAATAATAGTACCTACCTTATAGAAGGATTAAGTGAATTAATAGATGCAAGATGCTTATAAAGTGCCTTGTAGGCCGGGCGCGGTGGCTCAAGCCTGTAATCCCAGCACTTTGGGAGGCCGAGACGGGCGGATCACGAGGTCAGGAGATCGAGACCATCCTGGCTAACACGGTGAAACCCCGTCTCTATTAAGAAATACAAAAAACTAGCCGGGCGAGGTGGCGGGCGCCTGTAGTCCCAGCTACTCGGGAGGCTGAGGCCGGAGAATGGCGTGAACCCGGGAGGCGGAGCTTGCAGTGAGCTGAGATCCGGCCACTGCACTCCAGCCTGGGCGACAGAGCGAGACTCCGTCTCAAAAAAAAAAAAAAAAAAAAAAGTGCCTTGTGCTGTTTCTTGTTACCATCGTTATTCAGCTTGCCAAGTCAGGAATGCAAAGACCCCTTACCCCCATTCCTGCCGCCCCAGCGACCCGTGTGTGTCTAGCTGTCTTGGGACAATGGGACTTTTTGTCATGGGCTATAGCATATCCTCCCATGAGGCTGTTATCACTGTCCCCATTTTACAGGTGAATAACCCAAGGCACCTGGCCTAAGGTCCCCAGCTGGGAAAGTGGTAGAGGCCAAGTTAGGAAGCAGATCCGACAGTCTCCTAAGCCCACAAGGGCTCTCCTGCTGTGCCAGACCCAGAAGCATCGCCTGGGAGCTCCAGAAATGCTGGCTCCGCCTTAACCCCTGTGGTTGCTTTGAGGGCCCGGCAGCCTCTGTGCAGATTTGTCTGCAAAAGCCTGGGACAGTCTGGGTAGCGTGTGCTGGTAAGGCTTGAGCAGGATGTGGGCAGGGAGGTCAGCAGCTGAGTGGTGGTGGTAGTAGGGGTCGGTAGCAGGGGTTGCAGGAGCAAAAACATCCTATTTTAGGCCGGGCGTGGTGGCTCACGCCTGTAATCCCTGCACTTTGGGAGGCCGAAGCGGGCGAATCACGAGGTCAGGAGATCGAGACCATCCTGGCCAGCACGGTGAAACTCTGTCTCTACTAAAAATACAAAAAGTTAACCGGGCGTGGTGGCGGGCGCCTGTAGTCCCAGCTACTCGGGAGGCTGAGGCAGGAGAATGGTGTGAACCCGGGAGGCGGAGCTTGTAGTGAGCCGAGATCGCGCCACTGCACTCCAGCCTGGGCGACAGAGCGAGACTCTGCCTCAAAAAAAAAAAAAATCCTATTTTAGACACTTCGACAAATTGCCTGTTTGTAGCATCCCGCGGTGCTGCCCTCTGTGTGGACTTCCACCCAGAGCAGCTGGGGCATAGTGAGATCTCTGGGGCTCTAAAAACTCCCTCACCTCCTTCCCCAAGCCCAAAGGACTTTCCAGGAAGTCCTGGGGTGGCCCTAAGGCCTGAGGACTCCATTTTAATCGCGATAGCCCTGGAGGAGTGTGTACCCTTAGCCCAGCTCCAGAGGACAGCCCGACAGAGGCTAGGGGGAGGACTTGGGAGGTAGGCAATGTTCCATCCTGGTAGACACTTCAAGACTGCTGGCCCAGGCTCAGCCCCTAATGTGTGACTTCTCTGAGCCTCACTTCCCATTTCACAGGGCAGTTCAGAGGCTTAATGCGGGAGGCTACAGGCATCAGGTCTACGTTGTACTAGGTCTGGGGGCTCCTTTTGCCTGCCTTGCTAGGCCAGTGCCCTGGTTGGGAGGCCCAAAGATACTGGGGGAGGGGGTATGTCAAGAGACCAGGCAGACCAGGCACAGTGGCTCACCACAACACTGGGAGGCTGAGGCGGGTGGATCGCTTGAGCCCAGGAGTTCTAGACCAGCCCGGGCAACCTGGCAAAACTCCGTTTATACAAAAAATAAAAATATTAGCCGGGCGTGGTGGCATGCGCCTGTGGTCCCAACTACTCAGGAGGCTAAGAGGGTAGGATTGGCTGAGCCCAGGAGGTCAGGGCTGCAGGAAGCTGCTTTTACAACACTGCCCTCCAGCCTGGGTGACAGAGACCTTGCCTCAAACAAACAAACAAAACCCCAAAAAACTGACTGGGGCCCGGGTGCGGTGGCTCACACCTGTAATCCCAGCACTTTGGGAGGCCAAGGCAGGTGGATCACCTTAGGTCAGGAGTTAGCCTGACCAACATGGAGAAACCCTGTCTCTACTAAAAATACAAAATTAGCAGGATGTGGTGGTGCATGCCTGTAATCCCAGCTACTTGGGAGGCTGAGGCAGGAGAATCGCTTGAACTCAGGAGGCAGAGGTTGCAGTGAGCCAAGATTGTGCCATTGCACTCCAGCCTGGGCAACAAGAGCGAAACTCCATAAAAACAACAACGATAACAACAAAAAAACTGACTAGGCAGGAGCAGGCTCCCAGGCTGCCAGGCTCCCAGGCCCTTACCACTTCTCCTGGCTGCCATAAACAAAGAGTGTGCTGCGGTTGCTGAAAACCAAAATTAACTGCTGCCTCGGCCAAACCAACAGAAATGGAAGTGTGGCTTCGAAATCTGGGAAGTCCCACTGGTCTTGGCATAGCACTGGGGGTCACCCTTCAAGAGACAGAGCACACGCCTCCCCAGTGCACTGCATCCCAGCCCCTGAGACTGCAGGGTGTAGTGGCCCGGACCTCTGTGCAGCAACACGGTATTTGGGAAAGTGGAGGCCCAGGGTCCTCTCCTCTGGTTAAACCCACCCCAGACTCTCAGACAGATGCAGGGCTTCTGTGGTACCTCATGTCTTCACTCTCAGGGTGCCACACTAGCTCCCAAGTCCTTGCCAGCTTGTGAACTCTTAGGACGGGGGCTGGCCCAAGGGCTGCTCAGGAAACACTGGCATGACTGACAGGATGGCTGGGTTAAGGACAAGGCAAGGGAGAAGGTCCAAAGGCTGAAGGGACCCCACCTCCCCATCCCCAGAACAACATCCTGGGTCCCTCCAAAGCTGACAGCCTGGCTCCTTTGCCCAAGGACTCCTCAGAGGGACCTTATAGCTCATTGAGTCCCTCTCTCCTCTTCCAGAAAGGAAAGCACCTTCCTCAAAATCACACAGAAAGCCAGTGACCGAGCCAGAACCAGCCCCCAGACTCCCAGCTCACAGTCCCACCTGTTCCCCACACCAACCTGTAGTCCTCCCTGCCATGGCCAGTAATGAGACTGTGCTGGAGGTGGGACTCCAGCACCCCAGGTGGATGCTGCAGGTGATATGGTTTCATTTCAGGTAGAATAAATTTCCAACCTGAGTTATCTTCAGGAGACATCAGAAGTGTGAGTCCTGCAGGGTAGGGGAGGGGAACAGGAAGGAGGCCACGTGGCTGGGACAGGGTGTCTGGAGGGCTGTGCCAGGGTGGGAGTCCCACTGTAGGGATTGATAGGAGGCTCCCGCAGGGCGCAGCTAATGCCTCTTGTCCCCTCAGCAGTAAGGTGGACATGGAGGAGCTCTCAGCCTGTGCTTCCAGTGTGGGCCCAGCAGAGAGGGGCCCCTTGCTTGCTGATGAGTGTTAAGGAGAGTACAGGCTGGGAGACGGGTGTGCTGGGCAATTCTCCAGCATGTCACAACCATATCTAAGGAGAAGGGTTCAGCGGCCAAGCTCTGATTGGGAAACACTAGATTAGACAAAGTGAAAATGGCTTCTTAAATGAGGGACTTCCCAGGGTCTAGTATGGGCTCGTCAGTTCAGGAGAAACCGTGGGCAGTCTCCCCTGACTCATCTGAGCAGGGAACACTTTCCTGCAGAGCCACACGCGGGGCTGGCCTCCCACACAACAGGGCCCATCTGCCTGGACTTGCGCCCCCTCGCTGGAGGGCTCTCCCAGCTGTGTGGCCTCGAAGCCACGCCCAAGCTTGGACCCCAGCCTCCTGGTTGGAGAAAACTCTGATAGCACTATGTCGGGGAGAGCTGCCGCTGGGAGTGGCAGGGGCCCAGCTCAGGGTCCCTGGGTCGGCTCTGAAACAAACTGCGATTGGTGCTGGGCAAGGGAGCGACGACTGGGGAGAGGGAGAAGCTGGGCTTGGACTTCCCTCCAGGGTGCTGCAGCATCGAGGTTGTGTGGAGGGCTGAGCATAGCAGGAGGAAGTCGTGAGCAGCCAGGGGCCTCCCCCTCAGTGTCTGTAGCAGCTGGGGCTCCTGCCAGGCCCTGGCGGTCGCCCACTTCCAGCTGGGACGGTCCTGGTCCGCCACAGCCCAGCGCCCTCTCTAATGACTCAGCACTGGCCACAGGCCCCTTTGCAGGGCCTCTTCCGGTGCAGGGCCTGGGGGCGGTGGGGAGGGGGCCCACAGCCTGACCTCCAAAGATGGAAGTGGAGAGGTCTACAGGGCAGCCCTGGGGACCCCGAACTCAACCCCTCCCGTCTCCCTCAACCTCCAAAGGGCCACGAGAGCAGGTGGTCCAGGAAAAACGACGTTTTATTTTCATAAATACTCCTGCTCTCACTCACACACTGACCCCACTTCTGACCACGGACAGATGGATAGACAGACGTGAGACACCCATAGGAGGCCCCAGCAGAGGCCAATGAATGAAGGAGACACACTGAGAACTCTAGGTGCCCCACAGCCCCTCACTGGGGCCATGGCCTCGGGCATTACCCTTGAGCCCCCACAGTCCCTCAGGGGGCCCAATGGCAAAGGGAGACCCCCAGGAGGAGTAGGGGCCAGGTGAGGTTCCCCCAGCCTGGTCCCCTGTGGCTGTGACCATAGGGCCAATCCGGAAGAAAAGCAGAGTCAAACCACACACCAGAGTGCAAACAGCTGGGGATGTAGGCGTCACCCCCCCAGTCACTGGGTTCCTATGGAGGAGGCCTGAGCTGGTTCCCAGCTCCAGCATGGCCCCCGAGTTATGGCTGGGCCTTCCCATAAGGCATAAGACACAGGCAGGGAAGACCCCACCCCAGCTGGGGTTGGGGCTGGGCCTGAGGTCCTGGCCCTTCCATGACAGCTGTGCTTCCTCCCCATGACCCCAAGTTCTTCCAAGGCTACACAGCCCCTCCCTCTCCAGGTCCTGGTGATGGAGACCCCAGTGGCGCAAACCCAGGCCCAGCCTCCTACTGGGTTTGGCTCAGCAGGGGCAGGGCTGAGCAGGAGGGGGATGAGTCACTTGAGGGCTACAAGGGTGTGGGGAGAAGCACCAGGCCTGGGGGCGAATGGCCATGGGCAACAAAAGGTGTCCTTGGCCACCACTGCCTCCCTCCAGGCTGGACAGTGACCGGTCCCTCTGCCCCTTCCTCTCCCCAGCCCCTCTCTGTTCTAGAGGCTCCCCCAGGTTTCGGGTGCGGGGAACTGGTCCACGTCCCCCATCTCGTTGTAGGTCTGGTCGCCCATGGTGAAGGTGAGCTTGTAGCGGAGGCGAACCTTCTCCTGGGGAAGAGGTGGCAAAGGCAGAGGGGTCAGAGGAGGAGAAGTGGCCGCCTCCACCCTGCAGCACCGCCTCAGGGCCCCTTACCTTCTGGGGGTTGGCAAGCAGCAGGACTTGGGTGATTGCTGAGGGGTGGACTATGGGGTTAAACGCCGGCAGCTCCGTGCCGGAGGGTGGCTGCAGCTTCACCTTCATAACCTGCAGGCAGACAGCAGGATGGGCACAGCTAGCCCTGGCTGCTTGCCCTGCTCCAAGGAACCAGGCCCAGCCTGCCAGCTCCCCTCCGGGGGTCCTGGGGTCCAGTCCTTCTGGTCCCTTCTACCCCCTGAACACGCAAGAAGGGAGGGAGACCTGTCCCCTGACAGGTGGCTCCCCACCCAGCTCCATGTCACCCTGCCTTGAGAGGACAGAAGCATGCCCTGTTTGGCTTGTCACCTTGGGGACAGCTGACTGGAACACGATGTTGCGGATGGGCTGGGGGGCGGTGCTCAGCATGGAAACTACCACCACCAGCACGTCGGAGCGCCCTGGCAGTGGGTCACGGGCAAAATGGAAGAGGACGCGGAAGCCGTGCTGGTCATACACAGTCACGGGCAGGATGCTGCCTGTGGGAGAAGATGGGAGGGAGATGGGACAGCTGAGCTGGAGCACATTCGCTCAGCCCCCAGCCCCCACCTGGCTCACCTCAGGAGCTGATTGCTGTACTGGCAACAAGAGCAAAGCCCTCCCTTGGGGCCTTACCTGGACCATGGGCGGCAGTGCAGCCAGGGGCACAGAGCGGTGCAGAGCAGTGCCCAGAGAGGGCAGGTGAACCCCCAGTCTGATAGTGAAGGCAGGACACCCACCCCAGAGCCGAATCACAGCCCAGGTTCCCCCAATGCTGTGTGGCTGCTGCCTGGAGTGCTGGGGTGAGGGACTCTGGGCGAGGGTGAGGCTCACGCTGTGTGACCTCACTCCCCTTCTCTGAGCTCAGGGTTCTCCTACTGGTGAAAGGGCCAGCTCTGCCCACTGCTGGGAGACACTGCGGGGGTAGTGTCTTTGGTCACAGGGAGCTCATAGAGGGCAATCTGAGGACCACCAGGCCTCATGTGTCTGCTCGGGGCCTGGGGCTGGGCCATGGTCCCGCTACGGCTCCGGGGCTGGAAAAGCCCAGCCTTGGATCTGGGTCTTTATCATGGTTCAGTTCTGTAATTTGGGGGAGACCCCAAACCTCTCTGTGTCCTAAGCCCTGCCTTCCTGGGGAGGGAGAGGCCCAGAGTCCATTCCCTAGAGGTCTTCTTGCTGGAGTTTGTACAGCAGTCCTCTGATTACTCTGGGGCAGATAAGAAAACTAACTCCTGGGAAGGGCAGGGCCTTGTTCAGAGCTCCCCACTGGTTGGCCAGTGGCAGAGCCAGGGGAGCCCCGCTTTCCCACCAGCTTCCCCAGACAGAGCTCCTGACAGGGCAGCAAGCTGACCCAGCCCAGCCCAGCCTGCCCCAGCCCTACTCACTGGGCTTGATGGACTCCAGGGGCACAGTGATGCTGGCCAGTGAGAGCTCAGTTGGTATGGGCTGCTGTGGAGGCTTGGGGGGCTCTGGGGACACGGTGTGGAGAAGGCTGGTGGCGCTGGAGCTGGGGGAGCTGCAGCTGCTGCTCTTATTCTGCAGGTCCCGGAGTGTGAGCCGGGGGGCTGGCTGCTGCTTCTCCCTTAATGGGGGGACAGTGCATTAAGAAGGGATTCTTGGCCAGGCGTGGTGGCTCACGCCTGTAATTCCAATACTTTCGGAGGCTGAGGCGGGCAGATCACTTGAGCTAAGGAGTTTGAGACCAGCCTGGGCAACATGGCAAAACCCAGTCTCTATAAAAAATACAAAAAACTAGCTGGGCGTGGTAGCGCGCACCTGTGGTCCCAGCTACTCAGGAGGCTGATGTAGGAGAACCGCTTGAGTTTGGGAGATGGAGGTTGCAGTGAGCCGAGATCATGCCACTGCACTCCAGCCTGGGACAGGGTGAGACTCCCTCTCAAAAAAAGAAAAAGAAGTGATTCTTTGGTGATGGAGAGATCAGGGGCACAGGAAAGGCTAGGCTTCCTGGCTCTGTCCCTGACACGTGGCTGTCTCTCTGGCCTTGGGTCTTCTTACCTTTAGAAGGAGCAGCTCTTGTTCTCCCTACCCTCTGTACCCCACCTGCTCACTCCAGCCCAGTGTCCTCCCTTCTGCTGGCCTTCTGGGCCTTTCTCAAGGGAGCTGCGAAAGCCTGAGGGGAGGCCAGGCCAGTGGGCCTAGGTCTCATAAACTGTGCTCTGTGAGCTGGGCCCAGGTCTGCCTTGGGCACTGCTGTGTTTCCAGAGGCAGGTGCAGTGCTTGGCATCTGCTGCTTATAGAATAAGACAGCAACGAGCCTCTCCCTGCTGGGCCTGGACAAGCCCAGGAGAAGCTGCTGGTTTGTGGGAACAGGAAGTGCTCCCCACCCCATGCCAGCCATGGTGGGCCCTCACCACCGCACTTGCTGGGACTCCGGGGGCAGCGACTGCTGCAGGAGGGTCTTCCCCAGGAGGTCTAGGTCGTCCAGACCGCTGCTTGCTGGCAGGGATGTCTGCGCTGGGGGTCTGCTTTCCATACTGGGGGCCTGGGCCAGAGCAGGGGCTGGGGGCTCAGTGGCATCCGACGACTGTGGGGAAAAGGATGCAGGTGGGGTGGGGCTGTCTAGAGAGGTGTCAGCATCACCTGATCCTGCCCTGAGGCTCAGTGTCCTCCCTGCAAATGACATCTGGGAAAGCAGTCACAGAGGTGAGGACCCCAGACCACCCGTGTCCATGATGCAGGGTGGCTGGGTCTGGTTGAGGTTCTATATTCCAGGGGCCTCCGTCACCCTCAAGGGAAAGGAAGAGGGAGTGCCCATCTCAATCCCAATCCCAAAGGCTGGGCTGCAGCCCCAAGGCTGAGACGTGGTGAAGACACAGCTGGAGGTAAGGAGAGGCCCTCTACCCTGGGTGGGTGCCTCCAGGTCCCTGGGCCACCCCCTGGTCCTGGGCCCTTGAGCAGAGCCCACCCATCCTTTCAGTTTCCCCAGGCTGCTTGTCCCAGCTGCCCTGACCCTGGGACTGGGACAGGCCAGGCTAGTTTGTAGTCCCCTCCTACCTGGAAGCTGTTCCATCCGGTACCATCCAGGCTCAGGCCTGAAGGGGGTGTGGGGTCACTGAGGCCTGAGGGGAAAGCAGGAGAGAGGTGAAGGAGCTGGGCTGACCCTGCAGACGCTAGACAGCCGAGGGGCCATGTGTGCTGGCGTGGGGCTCCCTGCCCCTTTCCGACGCTCGGCACAGAGGGGAGAAACTCACACTCTCAGAGGGAACCAGCAGCAGAGCAGAGCTAGAAACCAAGATCCCGGCAGCCCCTTGTGCTGACCCCACACACGCTTCCCCTCTTCCTGGCCAGGCCACTCCAAAGCTACTGTGCACACAGACAACAGACATCAGGACTTTCATCTTCACTTGTCATCTGGCAGCAGAGAACAGGGCTGGGCTGCAGGGAGAAGAGGTTCCTCTCCTCATGCATCCAGGCAAGCAGAGAGCAGCTCTGTGCCCACCACTGGTCCACTCGAGGGACGCCTGCTGCATGACCATGGGCTAGGCACCGTGCTGGCTAAGCCACAGTGTCTCCAAGAATACGAGGACAGGACTGGACTGGGGGTGATGCTTAAGACACTGTTGGCCAGGCCGGGCGCGGTGGCTCAAGCCTGTAATCCCAGCACTTTGGGAGGCCGAGACGGGCGGATCAGGAGGTCAGGAGATCGAGACCATCCTGGCTAACACGATGAAACCCCGTCTCTACTAAAAATACAAAAAACTAGCCGGGCGAAGTGGCGGGCGCCTGTAGTCCCAGCTACTCGGGAGGCTGAGGCAGGAGAATGGTGTAAACCCGGGAGGCGGAGCTTGCAGTGAGCTGAGATCCGGCCACTGCACTCCAGCCTGGGCGACAAAGCCAGACTCCGTCTCAAAAAAAAAAAAAAAAAAAAAAAAAAAAGACACTGTTGGCCCTGGCACATGCCAGTGAGGCTCACTGGTACTATGGAGGGCTGGGGGGCCCTGTGGATGGCCCTGGAACTAGCTGCCGATGGGAAGGAGGTAGCAGGTCACCAGCCAGCCTGACCTCTGCCTGCCCTGGAATACTGTCCGCCAAGTTCACCCCAGATCTGACCTAGAGAAGATAAGGGATCTTGTTTCTAGCAAATCCTGAAAACGTGAGGTCCAAACCGAAGTGCTACCTGACAGGCAAGGCAAAGGTACCAGGAAGCTGTGACAGGTGGGTATCTTCTAGATGCATTTCTTAAGAGGCCAGAGATAAAGTACATTGATGATGCTCTAGATGCGTCAGGCCCTTCAGATGCTGGTCTTGCTTAATCCTCAAACAACCTTCAAAGGTAGGGGTGAGCTTCTCAGCTCTCTTTTAGGGGTAAGAAAATGGACTCAGGCTTGGTAAATAACCTGCCCGACAACACGCAGCTGGAAAGTGGCAGAGTCTGGACTCGGACAGAGCATGGCCTGACTACAAGCATTTGAACAGAACTCTGCCACTTGGCTGTGTGATCTTGGGGGGTAACAGCCTCTGCTGTAAAATGCAGACACCAGCCAGGTGCAGTGGCTAATGTCTGTAATCGCAGCTATTTGGGAAGCCGAAGCTGGGGTTTGAGATAAGCCCAGGCAGCACAGAGACTATTTCTAAAGAATAAAAGGAAAATAGCCGGGCGTGGTGGCTTACACCTGTAATCCCAGCACTTTGGGAGGCCGAGGCGGGCGGATCATGAGGTCAGGAGATTGAGACCATCCTGGCTAACATGGTTAACATGGTGAAACCCCGTCTCCACTAAAAAAAAAAAAAAAAAAAAAGGCCGGGCGCGGTGACTCAATCCCGTAATCCCAGCACTTTGGGAGGCTGAGACGGGCGGATCAAGAGGTCAGGAGATCGAGACCATCCTGGCTAACATGGTGAAACCCCGTCTCTACTAAAAAATACAAAAAAACTAGCCGGGCGAGGTGGCGGGCACCTGTAGTCCCAGCTACTCGGGAGGCTGAGGCAGGAGAATGGTGTGAACCCGGGAGGCGGAGCTTGCAGTGAGCTGAGATCCGGCCACTGCACTCCAGCCTGGGCGACAGAGCGAGACTCCGTCTCAAAAAAAAAAAAAAAAATTTAGCCGGGTGTGGTGGCAGGTGCCTGTAGTCCCCTCTACTAGGGAGGCTGAGGCAGGAGAATGGCACAAACCTGGGAAGCAGAAGTTGCAGTGAGCCGAGATCACGCCACTACACTCCAGCCTGAGTGATAGAGCAAGACTCTGTCTCAAAAAAAAAAAAAAAAAGAAAAAAAAAAGAATAAAAGGAAAAAAAATTAGCCAGTGCCTCTGGTCCCATCTACTTGAGAGGCTGAGATGGGAGGATTAGTCGAGGCCAGAAGTTTGAGACCAGCCTGAGCAATACAGTGAGACCCCCATCTCAAAACCAAAAAGAGGTGGGTGCAGCGGCTCATGCCTGTCATCCCAGCATTTTTGGAAGCCGAGGTGGGTGGATCACTTGAGGCCAGGAGTGCAATACCAGCCTGGCCAACACAGGTGAAACCCTGTGTCTACAAAAAATAAATTAACTGGGCGTGGCGGCACATACCTATAGTCCCAACTACTTAGGAGCCTGAGATGGGAGGCGCGCTTGAGACGGGGGAGGTTAAGGCTGCCTGAACACCCTCCTTGACGGACAGGAACCTGTCTCCCACCCCTGCCGTGAAGAAGAGTGAGGACCAGCCCCCTGTGTGGCCCCAGGGCCTCCTCCATTCCCCAGGCCCAGGCTGCAGGTTGCCCTGGCACTTCTGGCTCCTGTGTCCCCATGCTTTGCCTCTGAGAGGAAACCAGAAGGAAGCTGGTGGCTGAGGACTGTGCCAGTGCAGTGCGGGACAGGAAGTGCGGCCGCACCTCGCTTCTCCCATGGAGGTGTTGCTGCAGCTGCTGGCTGGGGGCTGGTGGCCCTGCAGTACTTCCCTACCCACTGCCCCTCAGGGAGCTGCTGCCCAGGGCTGGCTCCACAGGAGAAGATAAATCTTGCATGAGCGTTCCTGTCCCTTGACGTTTACCCTGTTCTCTGTAGAACGGGGTAAAGGTCTTCTCCCTGCAGTCACCCTTGGCTCTGAATGAAGAGGGGGCAGCTGCATGGGGCTTGTAAGCGGCTTCAGGGAGGATGCTGGCTGCTGGGTTCACAAAGGGAGCTCACAACTGGGCCTCCTTTCCCCTCAGCTCTCCTTCTCCTTCAGCTCTCCCTCCACACTCCGGGTCCTCACTTCCCTTTCCTTGCTTATGAACAATGAGTTAGAGCAGCTAGCAGCTTGGAGTGTGGCTTCAGGATCAGGGCCCAGCTCAAGTCCTGGAGTCCTTTCTGCACAAGTCACCCAGCCTTTCTTTTTCTGTTTTTTGGTGAGATGCAGCCTTGCTCTGTCACCCAGGCTGGAGTGCAGTGGCGCCATCTCAGCTCACTGTAACCTCCGCCTCCCCAGTTCAAACAATTTTCCTGCCTCAGCCTCTCCAGTAGCTGGGATTACAAGCATGTGCCACCACGCCCAGCTAATTTTTTTTTTTTTTTTTTTGAGATGGAGTCTTGGTCTGTCGCCCAGGCTGGAGTGCAGTGGCGCGATCTGGGCTCACTGCAAGCTCCGCCTCCCAGGTTCACGCCATTCTCCTGCCTCAGCCTCCCGAGCAGCTGGGACTACAGGCACCTGCCACCTCGCCTGGCTAATTTTTTTGTATTTTTTAGTAGAGACGGGGGTTTCACTGTGTTAGCCAGGATGGTCTTGATCTCCTGACCTTGTGATCTGCCCGTCTCGGCCTCCCAAAGTGCTGGGATTACAGGCTTGAGCCACCACGCCCGGCCTAATTTTGTATTTTTAATAGAGACGGGGTTTCACCATGTTGGCCAGGCTAGTTTCAAACTCCTGACCTCAAGTGATCCCTCCGCCTCGGCCTCCCAAAGTGCTGGGATTACAAGCGTGAGCCACCGCGCCTTTCTTCTTCTTTTTTTTTTTTTGGAGACGGAGTCTCGCTCTGTCGCCCAGGCTGGAGTGCAGTGGTATGATCTCGGCTCACTGCAAGCTCTGCCACCTGGGTTCACGCCATTCTCCTGCCTCAGCCTCCTGAGTAACTGGGACTACAGGTGCCTGCCACCACGCCCGGCTAATTTTTTTGTATTTTTAGTAGAGATGGGGTTTCACCATGTTAGCCAGGATGGTCTCGATCTCCTGACCTCGTGATCCGCCGGCTTTGGCCTCCCGAAGTACTGGGATGACAGGTGTGAGCCCCCGCACCCAGCCTCCACCATGCCTTTCTATGCTGCCATTTCCTCATCGCCGTGCAGTGGAGCTATTAACGGTGCCTGCCTGCGGAGACTGCGAGGGTCACCTAAGACAGGGCCACCTAAGACAGGGTCACCTAAGACAGGGCCACCTAAGACAGGGTCACCTAAGACAGGGTCACCTAAGGCAGGACCACCTAAGACAGGGTCACCTAAGACAGGACCACCTAAGACAGGGTCACCTAAGGCAGGGCCACCTAACACAGGGTCACCTAAGACAGGACCAGCTAACACACGACAGAATGCAGTAGTGGGCACCACCTAAGGGAGCACTCCTGGAACCCAGGCAGACCCCGCCTAGGACACCCCGGGCCCCCATAACTTCTTCAAGGCCTTCGGGTCTGGTTTTTGCTTCAGAACTGGCTCAGGAGACCACAGTCTGACTCTTGGCTTCCAACACATCCCTGAGGATTCCTTTGATGGGCCCTAACACTTCTGCTCTTCATCCCTTCAGTGGCTCTCAGGAGGAGGCTCTTCTGATCTCAGCTCTCGGATAGGGCTGCTGCCCTGAGAGCCGCTTGAAACCCAAACGTGGTTTGGGCAGCTGGGACCGCTTTGCTGCTTCCCCGGGGTGAGCCTGAGCCTGCCTGGGAGTAACAGCAGGCCTGGCCCTGGACCAACTTGGATCACCGAGTCCCTCATGCTCTGGCTAGTTTCTCTGGAGCCTCTGGGTGCTGTGGAACCCTCCCTCTCCTCTTGGTGGATGAAGAAACTGCTGAACTTTTGCCCAGACAGTTCCCAATTCCAGGCTCTAACCTGTTGCAGGGAAATCCCCTGGTTTCCCCCCAGGCTGCCAGAGCCTGAATGCTGGTTAGCTTATCTGAGGCTGGCTTAGAGGCTGCCAGCCTCACCCTCTGGCTGTGTGGCCTCGCACAAGCTCCTAACTTCCCCGAGCCTCAGTTTCCTCCGTTGTGAAGTGGGCCTAATGCTCATCCACGTGCCCCACAGGATTGACACCTGGGGTACATGGTGCTGGTATTCTGCTAGCTGTGAGTGCGCCCTGGGATCATGCCCCATCTGCTGCTGAGCCCGCCCTCCTCCAGGCCTGGCCCCTTCCTCACCCAGAGACATGAGCTCGTCGTCAAGCAGGGAAACTGAGGCACTGGGCTGCTCGGGGCTGGCCTGCTCGCCAGGGCGGGTGGGCATGGCTGGGTAGGTGGTGCCCGCAGGCGGGAGATCCAGGCCTGAGAGATCCAGCAGGGCTGAGGTGCTCCCTGGGGTGGGAAAGAAGAGGCTGGCAAGTCCTGGGTGTACACGTGTCTTTTGGAGCCCACGGGTTGCGGGGGAGCAGCACCTAACCCTGACGCTTTATCACCAGCCTCCTGCCTCTGGCCACACCAGCCCCTGCCTGGAAGCTGCTCAACAGGACCTCTCTTTGGCATATGTTGGTACTTCTGTCCAGAATGTATTTCCTTCTTAGCTCTACTGGGCAACTGCTACCCATCCTTAAGGCCCTGCTGAAACTTGGCTGCTTCCGTGTGGCACCTCCATCCCCACTTCTCCCTAACAGAACCAATTCTAACCCCTTTTGTGACCCCCCAAGGCTCCTATCTTACCCTTATTAGAACTGAGTCTGTAATGTTTACTTTCCTAAACCCCCTCCCACTTTCTGATAAATAAAGCCTCGGGGGTGTCATCCAGCCCTATACAACAGGTGCCAGATTTGTCAAAGAAAGCCTTCTTCTGACTGTCCTCACCAAACCCTCAGCTCCCCCCGCAGCATCCAGATTCTTCCCCTACAGCTGCAGGCTTGGCACAGACTTCACCCCCAGCTCCCTCACTGGGGCCTTCCCATCTTAAGGGGCCAGGGTCACCCTGGCAGTCATTCCAGCAGCTCTGAGAACAGCACACCACCCTGCAATCTCTGTGCCCCTCCAGCCTGATGGGTGCCCTCCCAGCTCTCCTGCCCCACTTTCTCACCAGGGATGGAGCCGGCTGTGGCATCACCGTTGACCTCCTCACCCCGCACCAGCTGCTTATACAGGTTGATCACCTGGGTGAGGTTGTCATTGGCCTGCAGGATCTCCGCTGGAACAGGCAGGAGGGGAGAGGCCAGGCTGAAGGACTGTGGGGGCCTCTGGGCGGCAGGAGACGAGGACCCCACATCCATCACAGCCTGTGTGTGAGGGGAAGGGGTAGGGGCAGGGGCAGGGGAACAGCCCATCTTGTCTGCTGAGGCTCCGGCCCTCCGCTACCTCCCTGGTCTCATCTCCCACCCTCCCCTCATTCGCTCCCTGCCATACTGTTTGGGCTGTCTTAACATACTGGGCCCGCTCCCGCCTCTAGGCCTCCACTCCAGCTGTGCTCTCTGGCTGCCCCGGATCTCTGCACAGCTTCATCCCTTATTGCCTTCAGGTCTTCACCCAAGGCTCACCTCAGGGCGGCCTGTCCTAAACCCCTCCTGCACTACCTCATCCCTTCCCTGCTTCCCTTCCTCCATGTCACCACCGTGACAAACTGTCGGTGCTCATGGACTTGGTTATTGTCTGTCTCCTCTCACTAAACTACCACAAGGAGGCTTTTGTCAACCTTTTTTTTTTTTTTTAAATACAAATATATTTAAAATAGAGACTGGGTCTATGTTGCCCAGGCTGGTCTTGAACTCCTGGCCTAAAGCAATCCTCCCACCTTGGCCCCCAAAGTGCTGGGATTACAGGTGTGAACCACCGTACCTGGCCTTTTGCAAACTTTGGTCAGTGCCAGATTCCTGAGGGCCTAGAACAGTGCCTGGCACCAATGAGGCCCTCAGCAACACTGCCTGCCCGGGTGCCAGGGTGTGGGGCAATCTGGGCAGTGAGCCTTTTGGGTGGGGCTCCTGCTTAACGAGGGAGTGGATGGTACCCAGACCGCAGCCCAAGTGGCCTAGGTTGACACGTGGGCAGAGATCAAGGAAAAGAACCTGGTATGTGGCCCTGGCAGAAGCCTTCAGGCTCAGGTCTGGAATTGCCCAGGGCCGTGGGATGCACTCTTAGCTTCCATTCGCCCTCACCAGGGAGGAAGGTCTAGGGGCAGATGGCCCTCCGTCTCCCCCGGCTCTGCCACGGTTCTGCTCTGTGATCTGGGCAAGTCATTTTCCTCCCTTAACCCCAGTTGTGAAAAGGGGATGGTTCTGCCTCCTGTGCAGCTGCGGGCAGTAAATGAGGTGCCTGTTAAGGCGGCTGGCCCACAGGGCCTCTCAACAGCGAGGCGGCCCCTCCTCTGTGTCCTCAGAGTGGAAAAACCCAGGGTCGGTGCTGGAGAAGGGGGGCCCCCTGGTGGTGGCTCCTTCCAACTGCAGATACTTAGCAGGCCTGGGGGAGGTCGGGGCAGGAGATGGAGAGTGGGGGACCTGACCTCAGCACCTGCCCCGGGCTCACCTAAGGCCTCATCATTGTCCTCTGTGTCGCTGGCTAGTCGAAACAGCGTGGGCCGCATCCGCTCACAGCGCTGGTACAGTTCCTGAGGGCAGCAGGGTGGGCGGGTCAGGGTCTGCGTGGGCTGTGGAGTGGGCGGGGAGTGGGGGAGTCGGGGAGGCAGGTGCACCTTCATGAGGTCCTCGCTGCTGCCGGCTGCTGCGCCGCCCTGGCTGTGGCTCATCACCATCTCCGTGAGCAGTTTCACATTGTTGTTCACCTCCTCGATGGCATTCACCCGCTTCGAGATCTTCTCCATCCGCTTCTGGTCCTGGGGACACATTGGCCAAGGGCCCCTGAGAATCTTTGGCCTGGACAAGGCACCGCCCCCTGCCACTTGAGAGTGTGTGTGCTGGGATCCGGGTTGACAGCTGGGTGACTGTGGGATCAGACTCTGGGTGGGGCTCCAGCAGGCCCTGCCAGAAGCCCCTCATGCCCAGGAAGGGTACTGTGGTCCAAGAAGCCCCCAGTGTCCAGGCCTCTGCACAAGCTCATCAGGATCTCCCAAGATGGCCCAGGAACCTGGGTTTCCAAGCCCTTCACCAGGTGCTTCTGAAGGCCAGGGCCCTACACCTCCACTGTGGTTCTCAGTGACTCTTGCCCTCCTTGTGTTTGCCCTTTCAAAGGAGGTTCCTGTACTTTACAGTGGAAGGGGACCTCTGTGGTCATCAGGTACAGCCTAGAAACGAGCACGAAGACCCTTCCAGTGTTGGTGCCTGGCAGATGGGGGAGCCCGTGCCTTTAAAGGCTGCTGTCGGGAGTGGCCTGGCTTTCCCCTTCCCCTTTGCTTACTGTGCGTGCCCCTCCTTTGCAGAGTGAAAGGTGGCCTCATGCTGTCCTCCCACCTTGGCCTCCAAAGTGCTGGGATTACAGACATGAGCCACCACATCCAGTTTTGAAACTTTTTGTTCAGCACTTTGGGAGTCTGAGATGGGAGGGACATTGAGTCCAGGAGTTCGAGACTAGCTTGGGCAACAAAGGGAGACGCTGTCTCTACAAAAAATAAAATTAGCTGGGTGTTGGAGCGTGTGCCTTTGGTCCCAGCTACTCGGGAGGTTGAGGTGGGAGGATGGCTTGAGCCCAGGAGGTCAAGGCTGCAGTGAGCCATGATCGTGCCACTGCACTCCAGAATGAGATCCTGTCTCAATTAAAAAAAAAAAGTTTCAGCAGGCACCCAGGCAACATATGTATATTTACTTAAAAATTAAACATTTGGCCATGCCTGTAATCCCAGCACTTTGGGAGGCCAAGGCAGGCAGATTGCTCGAGCCCAGGAGTTCCAGACCAGCCTGGGCAACATGGCAAAACCCCTTCTCCACAAAAAAGAAAATACAAAAATTATACAGGTGTGGTGGCACATGTATTTAGTGCCAGAGGCCTGGGAGGCCGAGGTAGGAGGACTGCTTGAGCCCAGGAGGTTGAGGCTGCAATGAGCCATGATCATGCCACTGTGCTCCCGCCTAGGCAAGAGAGTGAGTCCCTGTCTCAAAAGAAATCTCCTCATATACATACACATATACATACTTACATATATTTATGTATTTTTAAAAATACACTAAGGCCTAATTCGTTTCTAACTTTTGACAAAGAGGTAGCCAGCCTCCCAAAGGCCCATCCAGAGCAAGTCACCCAGGCTGCCAGGAATCCTTCCCTGCACACCCTGGTCGCCCAGCCATCAGCTTCTCTGCTGTGCCAGCCCTGGGTCACTGCAGGGCTCCTTCCACGTGAAGACACATACAGTCCCATCTCGGTGGCCCAGCTCAATACCCCCATCCCGCCTCCTCCCTGTGCTCTAGGCTCAGCTGCTACCTCCTGCACCATCTCTTTGATGAGCTTATTGGCTGCGCGGAGGTCTTCGGGATGGGAGCTCTTCAGCAGGCGGGCCAGCATCTGCAGAGACAGAGGGATGTGACCGTGAGGGCAACACCTGGGCCAGGGGTCAGAAGACTGGAGTCACATGATGGCTCCCTGCTTCCTGCCTGTGGGACATGAATAAGTTACTTAAGCTCTCTGTGAAATGGTGAGAATTTATTGACATCTGATAGGGTGGCCACAGGCCAGTGGAGACACTGCGTGTAAGGTGCACATCACAGCGCCTGGCAGAAATAAGTAATCAACAAATGCTGCTCCTTATATCCCCATGGCTGAGAACCTTTCTGGGACAATGTACGAGAGCCTTAGCAGTAGATACCCTCCAGCGCTAGGGCTGGGACTGGGGAGAGGGGAGCTTTAACTTTAACCTCTTTATTTTAATCTTACCTCCTCCTGGGCTGGTTAATTTTTCACCCACAAGTTTTAATTTTATTAACATTAACAAAAAATTAGTAAAATTCTTATTGAAAAGGTCAAAATACGTAGAGATATGTAAACTCCTGATCAACCTATGAAATGCCCTCAAACAAACTCCAGGGACACTAGACACACTCCTATTTATTAAACGTGGGGATGCTGTATGGGACACACTCAGCACACATCAAGTGCCCAGTAAACAGCACCCATCATCCACAACGATGCCTGGGCTCAGTGTGTGCCTCTGTTCCAACAGCTGATGCCAGAGCAGCTAGGGGCCAGAACCCACGGACCCCAACCTGGGCTTGGAGTCCCCAGTGTGCCTCCTTGGAGTCTCACCTTGGATTTCTCCTCATCTTCAAAGATCACATTCTTGGGCCGTGGAGGAGGAAGGGGAAAGGTAGTGTCATCTGGAAGCTTGGGGTCGGACTTCACAATTCCTGGATTAGATGAGTGTCAGAAAGGCTGTCAATATGTCCCAGGCCCAGGGGTAGGGGTGACACGGGGACGGGGGCAGGCAAGGGCAGGACAGAAGAGGGAGGTCAGTCTGTTGCCAGCACGCTGGTTCTGGACTCTTGGTGGCCTGGGCCTGCTCCTACCTACTCCATCAAAATTGCCTGGGGGAGATGGTTTGGGGACCCATATTTTGAGGCTACTCCCTGGAGACCACTCTTTGAGGGGAAGCTTGATTCGAACTCACCTTCTTTCCACCCAAGCTAGCCTCGGGCAGAGCACAGAAGGCCACACTACCTGTATGTTCTCCAGGAGTTAAAGGACAGACCCATGGCCTTGCTGGCTCAGAAGCCCCTGAAGCTGCTGGAGCCCCAGCTCATGGTGGGGGAGGGGAGGGCAGGCCCTGGTCACCCCCCGACCCTGTGTGCCTCACCCTGCTTCTTTAGCATCTGGTAGGCCTCTGCGATTTTCACCTCCTCGGGCAGGCCCACTGTCCAGCTGTAGAGGAGCTCCAAGATCTTGTTTTTCACCTTCTCCGATGTCCGAGAGCCCAGATACTTCAGGGACACAGTAGGGAGGCCTTTGATACTGCCCGGCCCTACTCACTTCAGCCTCAAGCCCTGTCCACACCCTACTGCCTCCCCAGGACTCCCCGGGAAGCCCTCTGACCTACAGGGTCCTCACAGCCCCACCCAACCAGCCTGGGGTAGACTGAGTTCACCTACTACCCCTGCCACTTATTAGCTGGGTCAGCCCTCAGTGTCTGTTTCCCCACTGCTGGGTGGCACCATGGTGAGGATACAGAACTGATATGAGGGACAGGCCTGCTCATGGTTGGCTCTGGGAACTTAGCCTTGACATCCCAGGAAGGAGGAGCCAGAGGCCTCCAGGCTGCCCAGGGAGGGGTGAGGGTGGAACTGGGAGGCCCTGGGCCTACTCCCCATTTCCTACCAGCAAACTGGGCTGGGGAAAGTGGCTCTCACACCAGAGTCCCCTCTTGGGAGGAGAATGGGAGGCCATATGGGTCATTCAGTAGCTCTGGTCAAAGGATGGGTCTGAGCAAAGAAGGGCCAAGGGGGTGGGTTGTCACTCAAACAGCTTAAGAAATGTTCACAGTAGGCCGGAGGCGGTGGCTCACGTCTGTAATCCCAGCACTGTGGGAAGCCAACGCGGGTGGATCATGAGGTCAGGAGTTCAAGACCAGCTGACCAATATGGTGAAACCCTGCCTCTACTGAAAATACAAAATTAGCTGGGCGTGGTGGTGGGCGCCTATAATTGCAGCTACTCGGGAGGATGAGGCAGGAGAACAGCTCAAATCCGGGAGGTGGAGGGTGCAGTGAGCTGAAATCGTGCCATTACACTCCAGCCTGGGTGACAAGAGTGAAACTCCTTGTCCAAAAAAAAAAAAAGTTTCTGGTAGGTAGGCCGGGCATGGTGGCTCATGCCTGTAGTTCCAGCACTTTGGGAGGCCACGGCAGGCGGATCACGGGGTCCGGAGTTCTAGACCAGCCTGGCCAACATGGTGAAACCCCATCTCTACTAAAAATATAAAAAATTAGCAGGGCATGGTGGCGTGCGCCTGTAATCCCAGCTACTTGGGAGGCTGAGGCAGGAGAATTGCTTGAACCCAGGAGGCGGAGGTTATGGTGAGCAGAGACCGTGCCACTGCACTCCAGCCTGGGTGACAAAGGAAGACTCTGTCTCCAAAAAACTTTAAAAAAAAGAAATGTTCACGGTCTGTGGGAAGATTCCTTGGGCTGAGCTGGGGATGATGGCCCATCTGGAGCCAGCAGGCTCCATCACTCAGGTCTGTGGCCTTGGATGCTGAGGTCCAGGGAGGGTGCTCTTGTGTGGTGGGGACAGGGAAACCTGCCAGAGACCAGGTAGGGTGCTATGGCCAAGTCCACAGGGAGTGATTTCAGGCCAGAGATCGCTGACACATACAGCCATCTGTCGGCTGTACGTATTCCCTGGGATCATTTCTCCCTAAGCACCGGGCAGTTCCATGGCTGCCCCGCCCCTGGCCAGCCTGGAAACACTCCTCTGAGACCCCAGGCTGTCCCAGAATCAGGTATGAGGGGACTGTGAGAAGGGATCTGTGTTTGTCCTATGTCTGAGTTCTAATGGGGGGCTGAGGTGACACCCCAGCAGGAGGCTCCCTGGAAAAGTCGCTCCACAGTCTGAAGGTCCCCTTTCCTCTCCCCACATCTGATAGGGCAAGTCTGAGTTTGGGCTGGGGGCACCAACCTTGGGAGACACGACCTTGATGAGCTCGTTGAGAAAGCGGAACTTGCCCACTTCGTCGTGGAACCGCTTGCCGCAGCTCTTCATGCATGTTTCCAGCACCTGTGCAGGGATGGGGGATGGGAGGGGACGCCCAGGAGCATCAGAGGCCACGGCCTCCCTCCCATGCCTTGGCCAGGGGCCAGAAGCCCATGGGTGGGCATTCAGAAGGGAGGGAACGGCTTGTGAGGATGGAAGATTCTGAGTCACAGCGGCCTCTGGGACTGATCATCACCCCCTTGAGAGATAGGGTCAGGTGACCTGCAGTGCCCAGCAATGCCCAACCTGTAGCGATGCTCTAGTCCCGTTCATAGCTTAGGCCCCACATCTGAGTACCAACTGTACATTATTTTCTTACTATTTTTCCTTTTTTTTTTTGAGACAGAGTTTTACTCTTGTTATCCAGGCTGGAATGCAATGGCATGATCTCGGCTCACTGTAACATCTGCCTCCTGAGTTCAAGTGATTCTCCTGCCTCAGCCTCCCGAGTGGCTGAGATTATAGGCACCCGCCACTACTCCTGGCTAATTTTGTATTTTTAGTAGACACGGGGTTTCTCCATGTTGGTCAGGCTGATCTCGAACTCCCGACCTCAGGTGATCCGCCCGCCTCGGCCTCCCAAAGTGCTGGTATTACAGGCGTGAGCCACTGTGCCTGGCCTATTTTTCCTTTTTTAAAAAAACCTTATATGAGCAACGTCTACCTTGGCCTCATCCTAAGGTATATCTATGAAATCATCGGACTAGTTATACTCAAGAAAATGTTAAAACAAATATATAACAATAATGATTATTATTTAGAGACAGGGTCTCACTCTGTTGTCCAGGCTGGAGTACAGTGGCACAATCATAGCTCACTGTAGCTTTGAACTCCTTGCCTCAGGCAAGCCTCCTGCCTTTGCCTCCCAAAGTGCTGAAATTACAGGTATAAGCCACTGCACCCAATTAAACACATAAGTACTAAAAGAGAAACTGTTGGCTGGGCGCGGTGGCTTAAACCTGTAATCCCAGCACTCTGGGAGGCAGAGACGGGTGGATCACGAGGTCAGGAGATCGAGACCATCCTGACTAACACTGTGAAACCCCGTCTCTACTAAAAAAAAAAATACAAAAAACTAGCTGGGCGAGGTGGCGGGCGCCTGTAGTCCCAGCTACTGGGGAGGCTGAGGCAGGAGAAAGGCGTGAACCCAGGAGGAGGAGCTTGCAGTGAGCCAAAATCGCGCCACTGCATTCCAGCCTGGGTGACAGAGTGAGACTCCACGTCAAAAAAAAAAAAAAAAGAGAGAAACTGTTTCTCTACCACCACTTAAAATCAGCTTTGCTTTATGGTGGGTTGGTATGTGGCCCATGCTGGAGGCCACAGACGTACACCCCTCTCTCCTCTGCTATTGAACAGATGCGAAACCTCAGGCCTGAGCCCAAGCGCCACCCCTTAGCTTTACAAACGTGCAGATCTCTGGATGCAGATACTCCAGGAGTGTGGCCTTGGCAGGTCTGGGTGGAGCCCTGATTCCATGTGTTAAATACGCTTCCTTGAAAGGCAGCCGATGTGCAGCTGAAGCAAGGAACCCCTGGACCAGATGACCGTAGAGGGCCTTTGCTCAGCAAGAGGCCTATGTGTATGGATGCTGGGGTGGGAGGCCAGCCTGCTGGCTGTGGTGGGACCCTTGGGGCGGGCCCGGACCTCTATCCTGGGCCATCTTAGCACAACTCTCTTGGGCTCTGAAGAGCCTTATGGACCCCAAGAACTTCAGTCTTGGCCTCCCTTGGTGTCATCACATGGCCGGGGACGGATGGCCTGGATTCTCACCGTCAAGGCCTGGATCGCCTCCCACTCCTGCGGGGACTGGATCTTGTGGGCCAGCAGTCGGGTGGCGAGTGGAGGCCTGGGTGGGAGGAACAACACAGAGCCAGAGTCGCCACGGAGTCCCGGTCACCCTAGGGGAGGGCCGTGACCCCAGCCCGCCGGGACTGCAGCCCTCCTCCAAGGAGCCCTGGTCACCCTAGGGGAGGGTCACCACTCCAGCCTGCCGCTGAGACTTCGGCCCTCCAAGGTTTCTGCAGGCATATGCAAAGGCCCAGCTCCCCCTCCAGATCAGATACGGCCTGGGATTGTGGCAAGGCGGGGCCAGGCAGAGAGTGCAGGCGGGGACCTTCAAAAGGTGTGAGCTCAGCTCCTGGGCTGGCCTAAGAACTCTGACGTGTCACGTCCTTGGCTTGGCTTGCCATAGAGACAAGTACAATATGCTACGAGAGACGGGCTGACACAGTTCCCCAGGAACTCAAGATGGCAAAGGATGTTCTGTTGTGGCAAATCAGAGCAGCTTCATGGTGGAGGTGGTGACATTCATCTACCAGACTGTAAAAGACCCATTGCCATCGACGGCAAGAGCTCACATGTGCTGAACTGGTCACGTGTGAGGAGGCTCACATGCACTTTCCTGCCTAAGCTGCATAAGGCAGGCAGCACTGTCATTCCCACCTCACCGTGGGAAGTTCCTTCAAGTGTGAAGAAACTGACTCTCGGAGACAACCACTCACCCAAGGTTGCTCAGCTAAGAGAGGGGACGGGACTCATACCCAAGCAACATGACTCCAAAGCACACACATACCACTGTCTGTGGTCCCGAAACTTTAGTATCACCAAGGGAGGCCACTAAGAATGTCCACTCCTGGCCAGGCGCAGTGGCTCACGCCTGTAATCCCAGCACTTTGGGAGGCCGAGGCGGGCAGATCATGAGGTCAGGAGATTGAGACCATCCTGGCTAACACGGTGAAACCTCGTCTCTACTAAAAAATACAAAAAAATTAGCCAGGCATGGTGGCAGGTGCCTGTAGTCCCAGCTGCTCGGGAGGCTGAGGCAGAACGGCATGAACCTGGGAGGCACAGCTTGCAGTGAGCCAAGATGGCGCCACTGCACTCCAGCCTGGGCGACAGAGGAAGACTCTGTCTCAAAAAAAAAAAAAAAAAGACTGTCCACTCCCAACCCCCCACTGGAGAGTTGAGTTTGGGGGCAGCCCAAGAATGGGCATTTATTTATTTTTTTGAGATGGAGTCTCACCCCGTCACCATACTGGAGTGCACTGGTGCAATCTCGACTCACTGCAACCTCGGCTTCCCGGGTTCAAGTGATTCTCCTGCCTCAGCCTCCCAAGTAGCTGAGACTACAGGCACATACCACCACACTCTGCTAATTTTTGTATTTTCAGTAGAGACGGGGTTTCACCGTGTTGGCCAGGATGGTCTCGATCTCTTGGCCTCATGATCCGCCCGCCTCAGCCTCTCACAGTGCTGGGATTATAGGCATGAGCCACCACGCCTGGCCTTATTTTTTATTATTTATTTATTTATTTATTTATTTTTGAGATGGAGTTTCACTTCATCGCCCAGGCTAAAGTGCAATGGCACGATCTCGGCTCACTGCAACCTCTACCTCCGGAATTCAAGTGATTCTCCTGCCTTAGCCTGCCAAGTAGCTGGGATTACAGGCAGGCACCACCATGCCCGACTAATTTTTTTTGTATTTTTAGTAGAGACAGGGTTTCTCCATGTTGGTAAGGCTGGTCTTGAACTCCCAACCTCAGGTAATCCGCCTGCCTTGGCCTCCCAAAGTGCTGGGATTATAGGCATGAGCCAACGCACCCGGCCTATCTATTTATTTATTTATTTATTTTGAGATGGAGTCTCTCTCTGTCGCCCAGGCTGGAGTGCAGTGGCGCGATCTCCACTCAATGCAATCTCCGCCTCCCGGGTTCCTGCCATTCTCCTGCCTCAGCCTCCCATGTAGCTGGGACTACAGGCACCGCCACCGCTCCCGGCTAATTTTTGTATTTTTAGTAGAAACAGGGTTTCACCGTGTTAGCCAGGATGGTCTCGATCTCCTGACCTCGTGATCCGCCTGTCTAGGCCTCCCAAAGTGCTGCGATTACAGGCATGAGCCACCGCGCCCGGCCCTTTTTTTAAAAATTTTTTAAGAGATGAGGTCTTGCTATGTTGCCCAGGGTAGCCTCAAGGGATCCTCCCGCCTTGGCCTTCCCAGTAACTGAGATTACAGATGTGCGCCACCATGCCTGGCTAAGAATGTACATTTCTCACAAGTATTCTAGGTAATTCTTTGTTTTGTTTTTTGAGACAGAATCTCATTCTGCTGCCCAGGCTGGAGGGCAGTGGCGCAATCTCGGCTCATTGCAATCTCTGTCTCTTGGGTTCAATCAATTCTCCTGCTTCAGCCTCCTGAGTAGCTGGGATTACAGGCATGCACCACTATGTCCAGCTAATTTTTGCATTTTTAGTAGAGACGGGGTGTCACCATGTTGACCAGGCTCGTCTCAAACTCCCAACCTCAAGTAATCCGCCCACCTCGGCCTTCCAAAGTGCTGGTACTATAGGCATGAGCCACTGTGCCTGGCCAACATTCTAGGTGATTCTAACACAGGAAGTTCTGGTTCTTCCTTGAGGAAAGGACCTACTGGCCTCCTCCCAGTTGGGGAACACGCAGTTCTCCCTCTGGGGGGCCCTTCCCCACAAAGCACTGGCTGCGGGTCCAGCAGGCCTGGGTCTTACCAAGCTCAGGACTAGCATTTTCTCCCTGTGAGATGTGGGGGCAGATCTGAGTCCTCTGAGCCTTGATTTCTTTACCTGTTACATGGAACCAGCAAGGCCCACCCCAGAGAGTGACACCCAAACAGCATTCAGTACCAAGTGACCTTATCCTCATCACTTTGTGAGTATGTTCAGAATGAAAACCGGGTGTCCACCCACTCAGGCCTCTGTACCCGAGACTGGGTTCTGGAGAGTGCAGGGCAGTGCAAACAAGCGGGGCCGGCTACCTACCCCTCAAAGTCCTCGTTGAGCTGCTCGCAGAAGCCGTTGATGCTGGCCCAGTCAAGCTCCTTGTTCAGGGGGTTCGTGGCTCTATCTGGAAGAGGAGAGCTGGGGTCACTGTGGCCTGGCAGTGGGATTCCTGCTCTTCCGCTCCTGACCCTGACAAAGGTGTGGTCAGGAGTGGGAGGGGAGTGCGACTGAGCACGTGGGAAAGCTCTCCCCTTGCCTTCCTGCCCAGACAGCCTCAAGACCTGAGCGCGGGTGTAAACAGACAGATGAGCACAGCTGCTCTCCTAAGGGCCCCACTTTTAGAGACTATGGTCAGGGCTCTTTCCCACCTCCCCATTCCCCCCACCCCTGCAGCTGGACCCATCAGGCCAGCCCCATCTCCTCTGATTCTGCTGAGAACAGTGTCTCCATAATTCTCATGGAATTTATGCTCAGAGGAGATCCAGAAGTAAGGGAGAAAAAAATCAGAGTCCCGCCCTCAAGGAGCCGTGTAGCCGGGAAGTGTGCTAAGGGAAGCTAGGTTCTCAATAAAGTGTGACAGAGGGAAGCCAAGGAGCTGCAGAAACACAGGGGAGGGGACTCAGTTCAGTTTGGGGTTAGGGAGACTGCCTGGAAGAGGCAACACACAAGCAGGGGCCAGGAGTCACCCAGGCTGGAGCTGGTCCACCTCTGACCCGCACGTGGCTGCATGGGCAGGAAAGATGTGGGTAGCTGCACGAGGCAGAGAATGAGGGGCCTCAGTAAGGAGTATGGGTCTTACCATCACAACAGGTTCAGAAAGCCTTCATTCCCTTGGGAGTGGCTCCGGTGTCCCCTTCCCTAATCCTGTACTCCTGCCCAGGGGGGTAGCAGTGCTGGATCGGTTCTCTCATGTCCCCCAGCCTGCTATGGCACTGCATCCCAGCCACTCATGTCCACACCTGTCTCCCCTTGGCAAATGAATGAATGAATGAGCAGTCAGCTGAGGGCAGGCAAGGGGTGAGGTTCTGGGGAAGTCTGAATCCAGAAATGGGTAGTGGCAAGGAAAGAGGGCCAACAGGTCTACATGAAGTGGGTGTGAACACGACCGGATGGTCACCCCTTTAACCCCCAATACTGGTTAAACAACAATCTAGGTTACATGCTTCCCTGAACCTCGATTTCCCCATCTTGTAAAGTTGGAATGAAATATGGATTTTTTTTTTTTTTTTGAGACAGAGTCTCGTGCTGTTGCCTAGGCTGGAGTGAGTGGTGCGATCTCAGCTCACTGCAAGCTCGGCCTCCCAGGTTCACGCCATTCTCCTGCCTCAGCCTCCCGAGTAGCTGGGACTACAGGTGCCCGCCACCACGCCCAGCTAATGTTTTTGTATTTTTAGTAGAGATGGGGTTTCACTATGTTAGCCAGGACGGTCTCGATCTCCTGACCTTGTGATCAGCCCACCCCGGCCTCCCAAAGTGTTGGGATTACTGGTGTGAGCCACCTGCTGGATTTTTTTTGTTTTGTTTTGAGAAGGAGTCTCCCTCTGTCGCCCAGGCTGGAGTAAAATGGCGAGATCTTGGCTCACTGCAATCTCTGCCTCCTGGGTTCAAGCGATTCTCCTGCTTCAGACTCCTAAGAGTAGCTGGGATTACAGGTGTCCACCACCATGCCTGGCTAATTTTTTTGTATTTTTGGTAGAGACAGGGTTTCACCATGTTGGTCAGGCTGGTCTCGAACTCCTGACCTCAAATGATCCACCCACCTCGGCCACCCAAAGTGCTGGGATTACAGGCATGAGCCACTGCACCTGCTGAAATATGGATTTTGGATGACAAAATACTTTTTGCATGGGAAGGCCATGGGGACAGCCAGAGCCCGATCTTCATTTCTCCACACCCCACCTCTAACTATCACCCCTTCCCAGCCAGTTCTGCCCAAGCCTAAGCACTGAGCTGAGGGTGTGGAAGGACAGCCCAGGAGGTAGAACAGAGAAGGATGTGTGAACAGGAGGCTGGGGACTGACCCAGCATGTGACGCCTGCCCTGGGCCATATGTTATGGCAGGGGGCCCAAAGCCCTGGAATCCCAGTGGCTGGCAGCCATTCATCCAACTCAGATTTAAGTATTCTGGGTGCTGGGGCTCCAGCAGTGAACAGACAAAATCCTGCCCTCCTGAAGTTCACTGCCCAGCAAGAGAAACAATGAATACTGAGATTAACAAACCCAGCAGTACTGCAGACTGTTGCGAAATGTTACAGAGCAAAGCAAAGCAAGGAGAAGTGCAGAAAGCCTAGCGGGTTGGGGGCTGCTCTCCCAGAGGGCTCTCGGAGGACTCTGGAGCCCTTGGGAGCTGCTCTCTGGGAGGGCTCTCAGAGCTGAACTGAGATCAGAAGGACGAACATTCTCTCTGGATCTAGATCTCTGTCCCAGGAGCTCCACAAGACCCTCCAGTCCTTCAGAAAAACGAAGACCCTGGTGACCTCCTGGGGATACCACGAATATGACCCTCCCCACGCCAGGGGTAAGGGTAACTGTCTACTCTGCCTCCGAGTCCCCAAAAGCTGGGGAACACCAGTCTAAAGTTAGAGAATCACTGCCCATTCAATGACACCCAGCGGGAAGACCCTAAAACAGGAAGTCCTTCAAGTGTCAGAGACATGTGAGTGGGAGTGAGGTCAGAGAAGCTGATTCTGGACTCTTCCCGGGTCCGACGCCAGTGAAGAGGAAGCGCTGGCATCATGAGACATCATCTTTCTCCCCCTGCATCTGGCTGAAAGCCAGGGCCTCCAGGTCCAAGGAGATCCGACCGACCTCCTCGGCCCTTGGCCCCTGACCCTCGGCCCTCTTAATTCTATCCAAGGGCAATACCCTCCCTTGCAGCCAGTTGGGGAGAACACCTAGAGAGGGAGGGAGGTGTTTCACAACAGGGTAAGGCTCCACCCTGCCACTCTGGCAATAACATCATTTACCTCACCAGGCTGGGCGCAGTGGCTCACGCCCGTAATTCCAATACCTTGAGAGGCCGATGTGGGCGGATGAGTGGCTCACGCCTGTAATCCCAACACTTTGAGAGGCCGACGTGGGCGGATCACCTGAGGTCAGGAGTTCGAGATCGGCCTGGCCAACATGGTGAAAGCCTGTCTCTACTAAAAATACAAAATTAGCTGGGTGTGGTGGTGCACACCTGTAATCCCAGCCACTCAGGAGGCTGAGGCAGAAGAATCACTTGAACCCGGGAGGAGGAGGTTGCAGTGAGCCGAGATTGTGCCACTGCACTCCAGCCTGGGTGACAAGAGCAAAAACCTGTCTCAAAAAAAAAAAAAAAAAAAGAAAA